>NC_046614.1:26701259-26719370 GCF_900324465.2 Anabas testudineus
CTAACCCTAACTCTAACCTACCGCACCGACCCTGAACCGAACCCGATACCCGACCCGAATCCGAACCCGATACCCGAACCGTCACCCGAACCCGAACCTACCGAACCTCGAACCAACGAACCCGAACCCGAACACCGATCCCAACCGACATCCCGACCCCAGAACCCGAACCCGAACCCAAAATCCGTAACCCGAACCCGAACAACCCGAACCTCGACACCCGAACCCGGAACCCGACCTACCCGAACCGAACCCTAACCCCGAACTCCGAAAACCCTGAACCCGAACCCTATCGCCCGATACCCGAACCCGACGACCCTAACCCGTAACCCGTACCCGAATCCCGTAACCCGCCAACACCGAACCCGTACCAAACCCGACCGCCCGAAACCCACCTCTAACCCTAACCCGCCTAACCCGAACCGAAATCCCGAACCCGAACCCTGACCTCGGTACCCCGACACCCAGCACCGAACCGAACGAACCCCGAACCTGAACCCGAACCCGAACCCGAACGAACCGAATCCCGAACACCCGAATCCCAAATAACCCGAACCACGAACCCGTGAACCGAACCCGAACCTACCCGAACCCGAACCGAACCTGACCGATACCCGAACCCGGAATCCGACACCCGAACCTCGAACCGAACCGAAACCCGAACTCCGAACCCGAACCCGATACCCGAACCGAACCCGAACCGAACCCTGAAACCGAAACCCGATACCCGGAACCCGACACCCTGAAACCTCTGACCCGAAACCGGAACCCGAACCACCGAACCCGAACCCACCCCGACCGTAAACAACCGAACGAACGCTCGAACCGACTCCGAACCGACACCCGAACCCGAACCCGAACCTAACCCCGTAACCCGATACCCACGAACCCGAACCCTCTGAACCCGAATCCCGAACCACCGAACCCCGAACCCGACCCAACCCGTAACCCTGAACCGAACCCTGAACCCGACAACCGAAACCCGAACCCAACCCGATACCCGCTAACCCGAAACCCGAACCGATACACCGACAACCGAACCCGAACCCTGAACCCGAACCCTAACCCGAACCCGCCTAAACCCAACGAACCCCAACCCGAACCCTGAACCCGAACCCGAACCCGCCTACCCCGTACCCGAACCCGACCATCCGAACCCGAACCCGAACCCGGAACCCGCACATACGCACCGAACCCGAACCGAACCGAACCCGAACCCGACCCGCCCCGAACCCCGAACTCCTTACACCCGAACCCGAACCCGAACCCGAACACGAACCGACCGACGACCCGACGAACCCGAACCCGAACCCGACCGAACTCCGAACCGAACCGACACCCGAACCGAACCCGAACCCGATACCCGTAACCCGAACCCGAACCCAAACCCGAACACCGAACCCGAACACGAAGCCTGAACCCAACCACGAACCGACACCGAAAAACCCGCCCGAACCCACCGAAACCCGACCTCGCAACCTACCGACCCGAACCCGAACCCAGACCGACCCCGAACCCGACCCAACCGCGAACCCGAACCCGCTCGAACACTAGACAACACCGAAACCCGACCTCGAACCGAACCCGAATCCCGAACCGAACCCGACCCGAACCCGAACCCTGAACCACCCGAACCCGAACCCGACCCCGACCCGAAATCTTCTGCTGCCACCCTCGTTTTCTTCTCTTCTGCCCCGAACCCGAACCCGACCCCGAACCCAAACCCTGAACCCGAACACCGTAAATCCGACCGAACCCAACCCCGAACCCGCAACCCGGAACCCGACCCTTGAACCCGAACCCAACCCGAGACCCGTAACCCGAACCGAACCCGAACCCGACCCCGAACCCGAACCGACCAACCCGAACCGAACCCGAACCCGTAACCCGACCCCTCCCCCCCTGACCCGCCCGAACCCCCCCCCCCCACCCGAACCGAACCCGAACCCGAACCGAACACGAAACCCGAATAACCCGAACCCGAACCCGAACCCGACAACCCGAACCCGAACCCGAACCCCGAACCCGAAACTCGTACCGAACCCGAACCCGAACTCCCGAACCCCGAACCCGAACCCGGAACCCGAACCCCGAACCCGAACCCGAATCCCAACCCGAACCCGAACCCCCGAACCCGACCCGAACCCGAACCCGAACCCGAAACCCGAACCCGAACCCGAACCGAACCCGAACCCGAAACCGACCCTAACCCGTGAATCCCTGACCCGAACCCCGAATCCCGAACCCTGAATCCCGAAGCCCGAACCCGAACCGAACCCGAACCCCGCACCCGAACCCGAACCCGAACCCGACCCGAACCCGAAACCCGCGAACCCGAACCCGAACCCGAAACCCGAACCCCGAACCCGCACCCGTAACCCGACACCCTAACCCGCACCTGACCCGAAGCCCTCGAACCCGCCCCGAACCCGAAACCCGAACCTCAACCCGAACCCGAACCCCGACCCCGAACCCGAACCGAACCCGAACCCGAACCCGACCCGAACCGAACCCGAACCCGAACCCGAACCCGAAACCCAACCCCGAACCGAACCCGAACCCGAACCGAACCCACCGAACCCATAAACCCGAACCCGAACCCGAACCCCCGAACCCGTAAAACCCGAACCCGAACCCGAACCCGAACCCGAACCCGAACCCGAACCCCGACCGAACCCGAACCCGAACCCGAACCCGAACCCGAACCGAACCCGAACCTGACCTCGAACCCCGAACCCGAACCCGAACCCGAACCCGAACCCGAACCTCGAACCCGAACCGAACCCGAACCGAACCGACCGAACCCAACCCGAACCCGAACCCGAACCGCGAACCCGAACCCCGAACCCGAACCCGAACCCGAACCCGAACCCGAACCCTAACCCGAACCCGAACCGAACCCGACCAACCCGAACCCGAACCCGCAACCCGAACCCGACTCGAACCCCGAAACCTACCCGAACCCGAACCCGATCCCCGAACCCGAACCCGAAACCGAACCCGAACCCCGACCCGAACCGAACCCGAACCCGAACCCGACCCGAACCGCGAACCCGAAACCAACCCCGAACCCGAAACCCGAACCCCGAACCCGAACCCGAACCGAACCCGAATCCCGAACCGAAACCGGATCCCGAACCGACCCGACCCGAACCCGAACCCGAACCCGATACCCGAACCGAACCCGAACCCGACAACCCCGAACCCGACCCCCAGAACCCGACCGAACCCGACCCGACCCGAACCCGAACCCGAACCTCTGAACCCGAACAACCGACCCCCGATACCCGAACCCGTAACCCGAACCCCGAACCAACCGACGAACCCGAACCCGAACCCTATACCGAACCCGAACCCCGAACCGAACCGAACCCTAACCCGAACCCGAACCCGACCGAACCCGAACCCGAACCCGAACCGAAACCCGAACCCGCGACCCGACCGACCCGAATACCCCGAACCCGAACCCGAACCCGAACCGATACCCCCGAACTCGAACCCGAACCCCGAACCCGAACCCGAACCCGAACCCGAACCCGAACCCGACCCGAACCAACCCGCAGCGACCGAACCCGCAACCCGAACCCGAACCAACCCGAACTCCGAACCCGAACCCGATACCCAACCGAACGAACCGTCGAACCCACCCGAACCCGACCCGACCCCCGAACCCGAACCCGAACCCGAACCGACCCAACCCGAACCCGAACCGAACCCGAACCCCGAACCCCGAACCCGAACCGAACCCGAACCCGACCCGAACCAGAACCTCGAACCCGAACCCGAACCCGAATCCCGAACCCGAACCCGAACCCGAACCCGAACCCGAACCCGAACCCGAACCCGAACCCGCACCCGAAACCCGAACCCGAACCCGAACCCGAACCGCCTGAACCCGAACCGAACCCGAACCGAACCCGAACCCGAACCCGAACCCGAACCCGAACCCGAACCCGAACCCGACCCGAACCCGAACCCGAACCCCGAACCCGAACCCGAACCCGAACCCGAACCCGAACCCGAACCCGAAACCGCGAACCCGACCGAACCCAACCCGAACCGAACCGAACCGACCCCGACCCCGAACCCGACCCTACCCACCGACCGAACCCCCGACCCGAACCCGAAACCCGAAACCCGAACCCAACCCGAACCCCGAACCCGACCCTAACCCGAACCCGAACCCGAACTCCGAACCACCGAACCCAACCCGAACCCGAACCCGAACCGAACCCGATACCCCGCGACCCCGAACCCGAACCCGAACCCGAACCGAACCGAACCCGAACCCCGACCTAACCCCGAACCCGAACCCGAACCCAACCCGAACCCGAACCGAACCCGAACCCGAACCGAACCCGAACCCCACCGAACCCCGACCCCGAACCCAACCCGAACCCGAACCCCCGAACCCAAACCCGAACCCGAACCCGAACCCGAACCCCGAACCGAACCGAACCGAACCCGAACCTCGAACCCGAACCCGAACCCGAACCCGAACCCGAACCCGAACCGAACCCCGAACCGAACCGAACCGAACCCCGAACCCGAACCCGAACCCGAAACCGAACCCGAACCGAACCCGCGAACCCGACTCCAACCCAACCCGAACCCGACCCGAGACCCGAACCCGAACCCGAACCCGAACCCGAACCCGAACCCGAACCCGAACCCAACCCGAACCCGAACGAACCCGAACCCGAACCCGAACCCCCGAACCCAACCGAACCCGAACCCGAATACCCGAACCCACCGAAAACCGAACCCGACCACCCCCCGAACCCGAACCCGAACCCGAACCCGAACCGAACCCGAACCCGAACCCCGAACCCGAATCCCGAACCCTCAACCCGAACCCGAACCCGAACCCCCCGAACCCGAACCCGACCCGAACCCGAAACCCGAACCCGAACCCCGAACCCGAACCGACCGAACCCGAACCCGAACCCCGAACCCGAACCGAACCCGAACCCGAACCCGAACCCGAACCCGAACCCGAACCCGAAACCCGAACAGACCCCCGAACCCGAACCCGAACCCGAACCCGAACCCGCTAACCTCGAACGCACCCGAACCCGAACCCGAACCCGAACCAACCCCGAACCCGAACCCGAACCCCAAACCCGAACCCGAACCCGAACCCGAAACCCGACCGAACCCCTAACCGAACCCGAACCCGAACACGAACCCTCGAACCCGTAACCCGAACCCCGAACCCGAACCCCGAAGCCGAACCGAACCCGAACCCGAACCCCGAACCCGACCGAACCCGAACCCGAACCCGAACCCGAACCCGACAACCCGAACCGAACCCCGAACCCGAACCCGCGAACCCGAACCCGAACCCGAACCCCGAACCCGACCCGAAACCCGAATCCACTAACCCCGAAACCCTAACCCGAACCCGAACCCGAACCCCTCAACCCGAACCCGAACCCCGAACCCGAACCCCGAACCCGACCCTAACCCGAACCCCGAACCGAACCCGAACCCGAACCGAACCGAACCCTAACCCAACCCCGAACCCGAACCCTAACCCGAACCCTAACCCGAACCCACCGAAACCGAACCCTACCCGAACCCTAACCCGAAACCAACCCGAACCCGAACCCGAACCAACTAACCTAACCCGAACCCTAAACCCTAACCCCCACCGAACCCTAACCCTAACCCTAACCCGACCCCTAACCAGAACCCTAACCCGAACCCTAACCCCACCCGAACCCTAACCCGAACCCGAACCCACCCCTAACCCTAACCCTAACCCTAACCCTAACCCTTAACCCTAACCCAACCCTAACCCCCGAACCCTAACCCGAACCCTAACCTAAACCCAACCGACACCCTAACCGAACCCAACCCTAACCGAACCCCCTAACCGAACCCGAACCCAACCCACCCGAACCTAACCCGACCCAACCGAACCCAAACCTAACCCTAACCCACCCTAACCCTAACCTAACCCGAACCAACCCTAACCCTAACCCCTAACCCGAACCCAACCCCACCCTAACCTAACCCTAACCCGGACCCTAACCCGAACCCGACCCGAACCTCAACCCCTCCGAACCCTAACCCGAACCCGAACCCGAACCGAACCTGAACCCTAATACCCTAACTCCGAACCCCGAACCCAACCCGCACCCTACCCTAACCCCATCCCGAACCCCGAACCCAACCCGATACCCAAACCTAACCCGAACCCGACCCTACCCCACCCAAACCCAGAACCCGAACCCGACCCCACCGAACCCGAACCCAACCCTAACCCTAACCCTAACCCAACCCCTAAAACCCAACCCCTAACCCAACCCTAACCCGAAACCCTAACCCTAAACCCTAACCCTAACCCTAACCCAACCCCCCCCCTAACCCAACCCAACCCCAAACCCTAATCCCCTAACCCTAACCCCTAACCCTAACCCTAACCCTAACCCTAACCCTAACCCTACCTAACCCTCCACCCTAACCCTAACCCTAAACCCTAACCCTAACCCTAACCTAATCCCAACCTAACCTAAACCAAACCCCTAACCCTACCCCAAACCCTAAACCCCAACCTAACCCTAACAACCTAACCCTAACCAACCCCACCCCCTAAACTAACCCTAACCCAACCAACCCCTAAACCTAACCCAACCCTAACCTAACCTAACCCGACCCTACCCCAACCTAACCTAACCCTAACCCCCACCCTAACCCCCACCCCTAAACCTAACCCCTAACCTCAACCCTAAACCCACCCCCCAACCTAACCTCACCCCAACCCTAACCCAACCCTAACCCAACCCCTAACCCCAACCTAACCCTAACCCCAACCCCTAACCCTAACCCTAAACCAACCCCTAAACCCCCACCCTAAACCCAACCCCTAACCCCTAACCCTAACCCTCAACCCTAACCCAACCCTAACCCTAACCCTAACCCAACCCCCTAACCAACCCCTAACCCAACCCCTAACCTAACCCTACCCCCAAACCCCCTAAACCTAACCCTAAACCCAACCCCTAACCCCAACCCCTACCCAACCCAACCTAACCCCAACCCCTAAACCTAACCCTACCCCAACCCCTAACCTAACCCTAAACCCAACCCCTAACCCCAACCCTAAACCCAACCCCTAACCCCAACCCTAACCCCAACCCCCTAACCCCAACCCTAAACCCCTAAACCTAACCTTAAACCCCTAAACCCAACCCTAATCCTAAAGAACATAAAAAATATAAAAATATTAAAAAATTGATAAAGATAATTAATTATAATAATAGTAATTTAATAAATACAAATACATATATGATAGTGATGTAATGGGGAATTAGGAATTAAAGGGTTAAAAAGTATTTACAGGGTTAAAATCTAATCGGGCTTAATTCATTTCATAGGGATAATTTAAACTCTAAGGTAAAAAGACAAAACAATTCATGTTAGAAGTTTAAGTTAAAAACAGACGATTTTAAGTTACATAATAAATAAGTGGGCATATAAAAAGGGAAACACAGGGAGAAGCTCATTTCTGGTTGGAGCATCGAAGTGAGAACATGTCCCTTTCGATAGCTGTTCTTAGCAAGCCATACTTAGTTTTCAGTGTGCCTTGACCTGAAGAAGACCGCTTAAGGTCGAAACGTTGTCTTTTTTTTGTTGGCACATCTTCCTTTGTTGTTTATTAATTTCATTTCATTGAATTTCATTTTTTTAAAAATACAGTATTTTATCCTTTCCTTTTCTTTGGAAAGTGTTTTTTGTTAAAAATAAATATTTTTACAAAGAAAAAAAGAAGACTTACCTTTTTTTTGGGGTCTACGCCATGGAGGACGGCTGGACCGTGGTGCGCTATGGCCGGCGGCGCCAGCGTGACCGTTTTTCTTGGGACGGGTACAGGGGGCCCATGGGAGGGATGGACCGTGCACGTCCCTTCCCCTTTGGGAGAAGGGTTCAGTTCCCTCCTCCTAACCCTAACCCTAACCTAACCCTACCCTAACCCTAACCCTAACCCCTAACCCTAACCCTAACCCAACCCTACCCCTAACCCCTAACCCCTAACCCTTCAGCTGTACTCACTGTGTATGGAGGTTAAGGAGGACAGAGATGATCCCTTTGTATTAGGCAACAAAAACCAAAACAATACATCAGGATTCTTCCCCACTACACCAAAAACAAGACCCAGACTCAAACTACAAGATTTTCAAGAAAAAAACCCTGTGTTGATATTGGGAGACTGAAACCTGACAAGGACTACACACTTCCATCATCCACAGTTTCAAATTGATAATTATCCCGGGGCAACTGTTTATCATTTTATGACACTACTGTAGAAAACCCCAATCCTATAAAAACATTGATAAAACAACTAAAATCTCTACTCAACATTGCTAAGAGGGTATTTCCTTGTGCTCACATCCTGTTCCCCCAATTAACTATTCAGCTTCCCTCCCACACGTGCAGTAACGGAACCTGGCCACAATTAAATTCATAATAAAGAAATTACCTTCATCGCCGAGAGTTCCACAGGATAGCTTCCAACCAGTACCAGACAACATCCATAGGACCACAGGCGGGGGGGGAGAACATCCATAACCTGTAGTCCAACAAATTACAGCTAAATTTAACATAATCTCTAATCCTAATTGAGACACTAAGGACAGGAAATTAAACCCACCTTGTCCTTACCTTATCAAAACTTTTTTCTCCCACCTCCATCCAACTATGCCTGCTGGAGAGAGGTCTGACTGTCACTCCTTGGCCCTCATCTATTAACATGGCATCCCAAGTGGTCTCAGCTCAGCGTTGAAGTCCAGGGGCTCGTTGAAAAAGACAGTGTCTTTCCCTGTACCAGCCAACAGCAGACAGTGCAGATAATCCCTCTGTTAGCGAAAAAACATACACTTAGGCAACTAGAAAATCATCCCAAAATTATCATAAAACTGACTGATAATGGACAAACAGCAGTTTGCATACAGGTTAGGGTCTTTTACCACACAACTATACACAGATAAATACATTAACGCAAAGCGGAGGGATTACCTGTACAGTCTCAATGATCCTAAAGCCAGACTGTGTAATGTTCTGCCTAAAATACTTAAAGAATCCGAAACTTGGACAATCACCCACGAAGTACCCTTCAGCAGACCAATACTTTCGGATTTTAATAGTTGCACTTACCTTATTTCTCAATATATAGACCATTTCCTGGGACCTCTCTCCAGAAGGCACCCCAGCTATCTGAAGGACACCTATCATTTCCTGGACATTGTTCAGCCCATGGTGCTCCCCTGCTCTGCCATGTTGTTTACTATTGATGTGGAAAGCCTCTACACTAATATTAACATGGGTTATGGGTCATCAAAATGGGTTAGGGTACAAACAGTCTTTACCAGATATCCTGATCCCAAGAGGCCGGACCGACATCTCTTAGAACTTTAACAAATCTGATTCATAACAATGACTTTCAATTTCATGGTGAACCTAACTCTAACCCTTTGCTCTCCCATTGCAATCGACATTATTCAAAAACAGTCGCAGGTTAACGGTTTCCCTGCTGTCACCGACTATGGCGCATCCTGTCCACAGAATGGCAGACCTCTCTTTGTACCCCTGGTAACCACTTTCTCCCACAGACACCTGGATTTGCAGCGTAACATAAAACAGAACTTTCAGTCCTTTGTATTGCAGCTGCCTGAGTTTCAACACTACAGAGTTATATCTGCATACAGAAAAAATTTAAATTTACAAGACTTACTGGTCCATGTGTAGCTGGCCTGCACTGACAATTTGTTTCTGGGCCGAAAAATAACCTGCACTGTGTTGTGAATAATGTCAAAACCGGACAACTGCTGTCTTGCCAACTGGTAGCAGATTTATTTCTTCTCACCCAAGGCTCTGTGTAAAAAAAAATTAAAAAAAACAGTATTGCAAATTAATTTGACTGGTCTCTCACATGTACACCTTTCCTCAGTGAGGCCTCTTGCTGACTCAGCTAAACTGTGCATGACACTGCTTAATACATCACACAAAATTTAATAAGTCAAAATAAATCACAGGGTGACCATATAGTTTAAATTCCATATTGACTCATTTTAAACAGCAACTTGCTCTTAAAAACTTTAACCTACCAGTGGCAGATTTCCTAATATATTTATTTTTGTGAGACAGTGAGGGAGTAGACATACCTATATCAAATAAAATAAAAAGTACAAAACACAGAAACACCGCATGAGAAACCACCAGTGTGCTGTCCTCACAACACGTTAGCTTTGTGTAGCTAGACAGACAGCTAACAAAAAATAGAAGACTCCATACAAGGCTTGCTTTTCTTATTTTAACTGGAGTTCTAGTGTACTGAGGAGTACATTGCTCTCTATTATATTTCTATCTTTATCTTGTAACTGAAAGAAACAGAAAGAAACTAAATTAACAAATAATACATAACGTTACACATTTCGTGTGTTACACTCAGTAGCTTGATTTGAATGAAGCTAATTCCGATTATATGCACACGTTATTTATCACAGGTAACAATTCTAACATTCTTCTAATGTCCATAAACATGTCCATACTTACAAAGACAAATATTTCCCAAGGCACAAACGTATAGAGAACATTCAGCACGTACGTGAACTACTTCGTTTCACTGTGAAAACTAGCTTACTGTACTGACGGAGAAATACGTCAAAGATGTACTATTAAACAGAGTGGAAAGAGCGCTCACTCTGCAACTAACTATCTTCACAAAGATCAACTTAAATACACAACTCTCACTCTGACAAGTTTTTAGAACAAATACTTTTAGCTGCCTTTGTCACAACTTACTCTTATTCATTTATCACTTATGAACTAAAACACTAACTTATTCATTCTTTTGACTGAAAGGCATAACAACCAGCATGCTCCACAAGCCTAGCATGGGAACGGCAAACTTTTACATTACATGAAAGTGCTGTACAGTTCTTAAAAAACACATAAACTAATACTGACGCTAAAAAAATAACACCGTTTCTTACCGTCATAATAAACGTTTAGAACCATTATTTAACTTTAACACGTTTTAACATAATAGCTTGAGCACCCGCATAAACTCACCTGTCCTCAGGGAGGCCTCGAGCCGACTGAGGAAAGTAGCACGAGGAAGTGACATCACTGACAGGTCAGAGGTCACATAAAGAAAATACATTTGGAAAATAAAAGTTACTTCAGTCTGAAGATAGTTGGTTAGAGACCACAAATTTATCCTCCAGGTTTGGTTTCACTCCACCCCTTGGCCTGAATAGGCTCGTTAGGTGAAACAAAAGATGGGGGAGGTGTGAAGGATGTAATGGTCACACCTGTGCCCAACCCCTCTTAACACCTAAAATGGGTCGTTAAGTGTGTCCAACCTGGTGCAGGTGTGAACTGCTTCTGGCCTTCTTGGGGACAGATGAAAGGGCAGCATGATAAATAGAAGACAGGTTGTGTCTAAGTCCTTCACCTCTGTTGAGAGAGGAGATGTTGATCTGCACATGCAAGACTTCCCTCATCCCTCTCTCAAACTATTTGTCCTCTTGGTCCAATATTTGAACATCACAGCCCTTAAACGAGTTTCCTTTGTCCTTAAGATGAAGGTACACAGCTTATTCCGGTCCTTAGTTCTTACTCCTCCTGTGTTGTGCTATCATCCTGTGTAGCGGCTGTTTGTTTTCTCCAATGTACAGCTCAGAGCATTCTTCACCACACTGGACCGCATACACTATTGCTACATTGCTCATTTTGTGTTTTGGAGTCCAGTCTTTGGGATGGACAAGTTTTTGTCTAAGTGTGTTGGTGAGTTTAAAGTAGACAGGTACTGGTCAGTGTGGGTGGGCTTCCTGTACACCTATTTCCAGTCTTCGGCCTGTCCCAATGATGACCGCACAGTCCAGGAAGGCCAAATGATTATCTTTGGTGTCCTCTCTAGTGAAACTGATGTTGGTGTCCACTGAGTTAATGTGGTCTGTAAATACCTGTATCTCCTGGGTCTTCACCCAGGTGTCATCCACGTATCTGAACCAGTGGGTCAGTGTCATCCCTGAGAAGGAGTTGAGAGCTTTCTTCTCTACCTCTTCCATGTATAAGTTTGCTACAATGGGTGACACTGGGGAACCCATGGTACAGCCATGTCTCTGTTTGTAGAAGTCACCTCTGTACGTGAAGTATGTAATGTTGAGGCACAGGTCCAGGAGCAAACAGATGTGGTCTGGGTTGAGGTTGCTTCTGGTGTTGAGGGAGCTGTCTTCTTCCAATCTTCTCTTCACAGATATTCAAATGTTGAGGAAATATAAAACACACAAATTCACCTGCTACACGTGCAGACTTCCGACAGGGGCCACAGGGTGAAAGAGAAGCATATCACATACACTACAGGAAAAATTACACACACATTTCCAATCCTCACACTCGAACGACCTGTTCTGTGCCTGGGCTTTGCATATTTTGGACAAACAACGTGGTTTACTGCACAATCTGCAACGTATGCAAGAAAATATACATTGGAGAAACAAAATACGATATATCCACAAGACTTAGGCAGCACCGTTACACTATCCGGAAAGGGAAACTCAATAAAGAATTGTTCCAACATTTTGAAACACATTCAGTACAGCATCTCACTATTTCCGGCCTGGAGTTGCGACCCACCTGGACAGATGGACAGTAAAAAAGGAAAGAAAGGCACTGGATAGAAACACCAAGCCCAATCATCCAACAGGCCTAAATGAAAAATAACTTCATTAGAATTCACTTGGGATTCAACAAAGCTTTGAGGCCTAGAACCTGATATTGACTAACCTAAAATGGATTTTTCTACTAACCTAAAACTAATTCTACAAAGGACAAACCCACTATATGACCTATAGTACCTTGGAACCTGACTGACAAGTACTGGCCCATGCACTGCCTTTGACTCTCTATACCAAACCACACTCTGCCCAAGCTGGGGCGGAAGGAGTCATTTGAGAAAAATCTATTTACCTAACCCTAATCCCCCCCAACCCCCTAAACCTAACCAGGTGATCAATTTTTTTAGACATTTCCAAAGGTGAAATCAGGGATACAAGTCAGTTGAGTTTGTGGGAAAATGTTTTACAGTGTGTGCATTTTGTTGTGTCTATTGCACTAAAATGGTCAGTAGGTAGCCTCCGTTCTCATTCTTCACTGGAGGTTTCTCTGCTGGTGATTGTCCTTCAGCATCTGGTAGCTTCCGTGTGGCACTAGGAATAGTGTCCACCAGTGAGGCACATGGTGTGATTGTAGTGACTTCTGATGTGTGATGTGATGAAGAATTGTGCATTGGGTCATTCATGAGAGATAGTTTTAAGGGGTCATCCCCTCTTTGATCTGCTTTGTTCTCTTCCTTTGCCTTCTTCCATAACGCTTTCACAGACCCCACAGCTCTTTCAGCTATGCTGTTGGTTTGATGGTGGTAATGGTGGTAGGGTGAGTTGAAGTTTAGGGCGATGTTCGACTATTCACATCTCTTCCTGAACTCTCCACTTATGTACTGTGTGCCACAATCTGCAATGATTGTTGATGGGAGGCCATGTTCTCCCATTAAAGTATGTGCACACTGTTCCTGCTGACATGGTGGGCAGGAGCCTCATGACTGGAAAGCGAGAATAGTAGTCCACAATAATCAGATATTTTTGTCCATTGAATTCAAATATGTCAGATCCAAGTGTTTCCCAGGGGCGTGTTGGCAGGTCAGGCTGCAGTATTGGCTGTTTCTGTTGTGCTGGCTAAAACCTTTTGCATACTTGGCATCCTTTTATCATTTCTCTGATGGTGTTGCTAATGCCTGGCAAAAACACAGACTCTCTGGCAGTATACATTTGGTCTCGCCTTCGTGACCTGTATGAAGAATGTTCAGAATGTCAATTCTCAGTGCTTCTGGTATGACAATTCTGTCTCCCTTCAGGATGAGGCCATCTTCCAAAACAAGATCACACCTGAATGTCCAATATTCCCATAACTCAGGTGGGCATTGCTTCCTGTAGTCAGGCCAGCCTTTGTAAATGGTAACTTTGAGCATGTTCAATGTTGGGTCGTGTGTCATTGCTTCTTTGGCTGTTGTTACATCGATCATCCATGCAGTAGTAGTTATGAAATGAACATCAGATTGATGACTTTTGTTTTTTTCTGTTGTCGTCTTCAGGCAGACTCGTGAAAGGGCATCTGCTACATGGATCGTCTTCCCTGGTTTGTACCTGATTTGAATATTAAACTTGAAACACTTGAGGATGAATCACTGGAGTCTAGTAGGTGTCTCTGCAAGATTATTCTTAAAAATCTGCTCCAGGCGTGAGTGGTCAGTTTCCAATATAACTTGTCTCCGAAGCAAGTTTGAAGGTGAAGGTGTAACACATCCAGGAATAAGATGTAATGCTAATGTATTAGCATTGTAGCTTTTCTTCTTTAAAGAAATTGCCTACTGTTAAAAAGACCAGTGCCTCTTGGACTATTCTGCCACCCCTCTAGGAATGGTATGTTCCTCTCAGACCAGCTCCGTGCATGAGGAGGTCATGGAGGATAGTTTCCAGAGTTCCAGCAAGTTCATTAAGTTCATTGCAACTGTTGCTGTGCCTCCATCGAACTGTAAGTCAGTTATTATAGTTTGTTATGTATATTTATGTTTCTCTTCTGGATATTATGGCTTTTCGTTGTTTGCTACTCTGTTTCTGCTAAATAGGACCAATTAAGGGTAATTGATCGTTGTTTGCCTGCACATCTTAGAGACTGCATTTTACAGCGCTTTAATTTGATACATGTATTTTGTATCTATCGTTGAGTTGAGTTGTCGTTTGTACTAATGCCAAGTACCATTTGTTATTTACATGACTGATTTACTGGTTTAGCAGACATGAATTTGCATTAGCTAATACAATTTAGTACAGAGGTGTCAAACTCAGGCCCGCAAGATCATACTAAATGTGTATTACAGCTGCCCCCTCCAGTATATGGCGCACACACCACTAATACTACAAATCTCAGCGCCCAAAACCAAGCGCCCCCTCCTTTTCTGTTGACAATCATAAGCATCAATGCAACCAGTCACCTCGGACAAACTTAATCCACCCTTCCCCAAAAATGCTCAATTGAAAGAGGCCATGTGCACAGTTTACTAAAAAAACTCAACATACTCTGTACCGAGTTTACCAGCGTTTTGCCGACTTTGAAGCCCAGAAATACAGATTTGAACTGCTCAGCAATCCGTTTGCAGTTGACGCGGAAAGCGCACCAACCAACCAGTTTCCATGTTTCCTGCCCGATACTGCCCCAACTTCGTGCCCAAGCTGCTCAAATGCACTCTATGTTCGGCAGCACATATCTATGTTGATGAAGATGAACAAACACCACTCAGGAGTCGTCTCACTGATGAAGACCTTCACTCAATCAGCTCAGAGCCAAACCCCAGACATCTAAAAAGAGATGCCAGGTATCTGACTTGAACCAATGTGCATCAGAGTATAACAAACTGAGCTTGAATGATGCTGTCTTTATGCACTTTTTCTACTACAAGGCATGGACTGTTAATAGTTGAAAGATTGCATTTTCATTTAAGTAATTAATTATTATTTTTTTGGTTGTTTTGTTGATGTTATGAATGGACTGACGGGGACCAAACAGGTAAGCACAAAAGAGGGGTTTATTTAACAAAAGGGCAGCGGACACAGGGAACTAACAAACTATCAACTTAAAGAGACCCGAAAACATGTTGGGAAAATACAAACAAAACCATAACCTGACTCACAAAGTAACACCTGAAAACACTGTGGAAACACAGGCAAAAGACAAACTAGAAACCAACACACTACCACAAAACAAGATATGAACACAAACAAACTCACGAACAAGAAATACAAAGTAGCAACAAAAAACAACGTACTACAGTGAACAAAAAAACAACTGACAAACTAGATGTACAAAGTAACAAATGAAAAGCACTGAAGAAGGCAGGCCAGACGGGAACAAACAAGCGGCGCTAACAGGACAAAGTAACAACAGAAAATACACTGCAAACCGGCAGGAAAACTCACAAACAAACTCACAAACGAAACCAGGGTCAAACAAACGAAGTGCATTTACATTTACATTTAGTCACTTAGCAGACGCTTTTATCCAAAGCAACTCACAAGTGAAGTCTGGATTGAAACAAACAGAGAGTACAGGGTTATCAAAAACGACTGACGAACAGAGGACCAACAGACGAACAAACAAACGAGTGGAAGAGAACCATGTGTCATGTGCATGAATGAATGTCAACAAACCGAAAACATGTTGGGAAAATACAAACAAAACCATAACCTGACTCACAAAGTAACACTGTGGAAACACAGGCAAAAGACAAACTAGAAACCAACACACTACCACAAAACAAGATATGAACACAAACAAACTCACGAACAAGAAATACAAAGTAGGCTCTGAGCTGATTGAGTGACTTTTCCAAGTCTCAACCTGCTCTAACTGAGTATCAGGATTTGCTTCAATCTTTCTCTTACAGTGTCACCAGGGCGAAGACTGAATATTACCAGGACAAGCTCAGCAACACCACAGACACCAGAAAGCTGTTCTCAACTTTCAAATCTCTACTCTATCCACCCCCACCTCCACCACCCACCTGTCTCACAGCTGACGACTTTGCCTCCTTTTTTACCAACAAGGTGGCAGTCATCAGCTCCCAGTTCACTCCTCCTGACAATGACATTCTGCTTACTAAACCTGACGATGCATGTCACTTCACTTTTTCAACACTGTCAGAGGACGATGTATCCACTATCCTCCTCTCCAATCGCCCGACCACCTGCTCTCTGGATCCAATCCCCTCTACTCTTCTTCAAGCTATCGCTATAGCTTCAATCAACTCTCTGACTTTCTTTCCCAGAATAACCTCCTTGATGTCAATCAGTCTGGCTTCAAGAGTGGTCACTCCACAGAGACGGCACTTCTGACTGTTGTGGAATCCCTACGGGTGGCAAAAGCTTCAGGTAAATCTTCTGTCCTTATTCTATTAGATCTATCTGCAGCCTTTGACACTGTGAACCATCAGATTCTCATGACTGCACTCTCAGACCTGGGCATCTCTGGATCAGCTCTAGCCTGGCTTCGGTCATACTTGTCCGAACGAACCTTTAAGGTATCCTGGCAGGGGCGTGTCTCTGACTCTCATAACCTCTCCACCGGTGTACCGCAGGGCTCAGTCCTTGGTCCTCTTCTTTTTTCAATCTATACTTCTTCTCTAGGCTCTATCATCCATTCTCATGGCTTTTCTTATCACTGCTATGCAGATGACACACAGCTCTTCCTGTCTTTTCCGCCGGATGACTCAACTGTCTCATCTCGCATCTCTGCCTGTCTCTCTGACATCTCTGCCTGGATGAGAAAAAGACACCTTCAACTCAACATACCCAAAACTGAACTTCTAGTCTTCCCTGCCAGACATTCAACTCAACACAACATCAGCATTAACATTGGATCTGCGGTGATTGCCCCTACTAAGTCAGCCAGAAACCTGGGGGTCATCATTGACGACCAGCTGACCTTCACAGATCACATCGCCACTGTCGCTAGGTCGTGTAGATATGCCCTCCACAATATGAGAAAGATCAGACCCTATCTGACGGAATACACAACCCAACTCATTGTACAGGTGTTGATCTTATCTCGCCTGGATTACTGCAATGCACTACTGATGGGTTTACCGGCATCCACGACCAAACCCCTCCAGATGATCCAAAATGCGGCAGCACGCCTCATTTTCAATCAACCTAAAAGGTCTCATGTTACACCGCTCTTCAGATCTTTGCACTGGCTTCCTGTGGCTGCAAGGATCAGGTTCAAAGCTCTGTCTCTTGCCTACAGAGTGGTTAACTCCACAGCTCCATCTTATCTCAATTCAATCGTTCAGGTCTACATCCCTTCCCGTCCACTGCGCTCAACCAGGGAACGTCGTCTGGTGGTACCAGCACCACACAGTCGACACCAAGGAAAACTGTTCAGCTCAGTGATCCCAAGATGGTGGAATGAGCTGCCTATCTCTGCACGCTCAGCCACCTCACTTGCAATCTTTAAAAAACTGCTGAAAACAGAACTCTTCCCATCTTCCTT
>NC_046615.1:3269276-3276523 GCF_900324465.2 Anabas testudineus
GCACCGCTGAAAAGGGATGGTTTTCTCAGAGGGGGTCTATAAGGCACCCATTGCCCATGAGTCAGTGTGCTTGCTCAGGCAGCACATATGATAAATTGGAATCGATACAGAGAAGATTAGCATGGCCCCTGCGCAAGGATGACACGCAAATTCGTGAAGCGTTTCCACATTTTAATGCGGGCACTTCAATACAACAGCCATTTTAACATACACATATACATGTGCAGACAAGAAAGACACAGTCATGTTTATTTGTGTAGTTACTATTTATTCTTCAAAATATGTTCACAATATCACCAATACCAAAATGTTACTTAAGTTAATATACAGTGTATATACTACGTTAGTTAAGTCACTGTTTCTTATTTATTGACACCACAGCACCATCATGTACAATGTTAATACTTTTAATCCTTTTAAAGTTGCTGTGTTTGTAAGAATAAAACCAGGCCTGTTCTGTGCCGAACTGTAACTATTGGCTCTAGCTGTTCCTTATGATGATCACGTAACTCTGTGTGTGTGGGTGGGGTTGGGTGGGTGGGTGTGGGTGGGGGTGTGTGTGTGTGTGTGGGTGTGTGTGGGTGGCAGGCACCAACAGCCTTTTGATCAGCCGTATTTGTCAGGAACACATGTGAAGTGCTTGGCTGCAGACATCAATGACACTGATGGCTCAGACGCACCCAGAGGCAACGAGGGAAGGTGTTAAACGATTCCCCAGTGATTTGAAAGCCCAGGAAGCAGGTTAAGCGGCGTCCCACTGTGCCCCCCTGGGTGTGGGCTGAGCAGGGGAGGACCAATTTTAAATAGCCACACTCACTGCATTCAGACACAGAGGAATTATTGGGAACTCTCAGTTCATCTGTCTGTGTCTGTGTGTGTGTGTGTTTGATTTAGTTTTCTGTTGCCCAGTTATGGAAGGTAAGTGCTGCTGCTGCTCTTGTTCACTCTCTGTTGTGTCTTTGCTTGTGTTTCAAGGAAGGAGTTAATTCCATCTTCTTTTCAGACTCTTCAGTGTCTAGGTCAGATGAGAGCTACAGACCTGTGAGTGCATCTTCCTCGTCTAACAGGGAGGCATCACCCACTCCACGGACGGAGGATTGGGAGGCCTCCTCCTCCTCCTCCTCAACAACCACCACCACAACCACCAAGGGGCTGACACCACAGGAGGGGCTGGAGGAGCAGCAGAAGAGGAAGGAGGAGCGGAAGAGGAAGGCCTACACTTCTGCATGTCCTGGCACCAGCACACCAACCAGGATGACAGTGTGGAGGAGGATGAAGAGGGCGGAGGAGGACAGAGAGGTCCTCAAGGGATAAGGAAGAAGCAGCACGTGAAGAAGCTGGTCCTGCTCCCAAGCCCGGGGACCCATGCAAGCTCTGCAGCCATCCCAGGACACGGGACTATGGACATGCATACTACAAGGGGCAGTTTTACTGCAGCCTGTCAAAAGGTGAGGGGGTGACTGGAGCAGACAAGTGGCTGAAGGGGAAGGAGGAGTCTGAGATGTGCTCCATCCCCAGGACCACAGCCTACAACCACAAGAAGAGGTTGCAGAGAGAGCAGAGCCAGCCACAGGCCCAAACCAGGAAGGGTGCACAAACTTCGGATCTGCAAGCTGTGCGGTCAGCCCCAGCAGAAGCAATACGGCCACAGCCAGCACAAGTCTCAGCACTTCTGTGCTCTGTACGAGTGCAAAGTCCGTGGAGCTGTGGCTGGCGGAGAAGAAGTGAGGAGAAACCGTGAACATTTATGTCATTGCATACATACATACATACACACACACACACACACACACACACCACACACACACACACACACAAACACCAACAACACACTCACCTCCTCACTCACTCACTCACTCATCACTCAGCCACCACACACCTCACACACACACACACACAGCCACACACACCACACCACACACAACACCACACCCACACACACACACACACCACACACACACACTATCATCCTGCCGTTTCACTCACTCACCACGTCCCACTCATCACTCACTACATACTACATACAGACATACACACACACACCACACACACAACGCACACACAATCATACCTTGTTGGAATTTTGGCTGCTGTTGTAAACTTTTTCCTTAATAAATATTTGTTCACATATGTGCAACGCCTGTGTGTGGTTTATTATATATTATTTAATAGACGATTTTATTGATATATATAATAATTATATACACGAAGTACGTAGAGTAGCTACTGTAATAGACTTGTCTGGCTGGTACTGTTCGTCAGCTTGTTTCGAACCGGCGGCGGCGGCGGCCTCGTTGGCAATTTGCCATGTGACCGCCCCAGAGCATCCACGTATCGTGCCCTATTTCGGAACCCCCGAGGGCCCGGCGAGATGCTCCGGCGCAATGCCAGCCGCCGCACTCCGGCCACCTCGGTGCCCGCTCGTACTGGCGCGCTGCGCCCGTTTCGGAGAATCTCCCGGACCGCGGCGGCCCAGCGCCGCTCTGGGACCCGGGAACCCGTTAAACCTTCCACTTTCTTTGCGCAGGGGCCATGCTAATCTTCTCTGTATCGATTCCAATTTATCATATGTGCTGCCTGAGCAAGCACACTGAGTCACGGGCAATGGGTGCCTTATAGACCCCCTCTGAGAAAACCATCCCTTTTCAGCGGTGCAGCCCGAATTGCTGCTACTAGACTGGCATTGATTAGCATAAAATCGGGCAGGGCCAGCTTGTTGTTTGCAGCTGGAGGCCGTTCTCAGCTACTGTGGGGAGGTCTTGGGCTGCTTAGCAGCTTCAGGACCTGGCTGACTTTGCAGTAACTGACAGAGCCACGTATTCTTTGGCAAAGTCTGTGCAGGACAATTGATCTGAAACACGCCAGCCATTTCACCTCTGAATCCAAACTCCAGTCTGGTTTTCCAAATGTAAGGAGATTGTGTGCTCCTAGAAACCAGTCTGAAGCGCTGTGTTACTCTTTTCTCATGTTCCAGGTCTCTTCTTAAACTTTTTGTCCTCTGAAGAGCTTACACAGCTTAGACACTCGGGTGTACGTCGAGGCGCCGTCTGCATTATGTCTGACTCAAACGGAAAGTCTTTGGAAACAATGGATTGAGTTCCGGTGACTTTAACCGGATGCCGTTTTCCCGGAATGCCGAGAACAGTTCTTGGGGCAAGTCAAGCGCATTAAATGTGGAAACGCTTCACGAATTTGCGTGTCATCCTTGCGCAGGGGCCATGCTAATCTTCTCTGTTCGATTCCAATTTATCATATGTGCTGCCTGAGCACAGCACTGACTCATGGGCATGGGTGCCTTATAGACCCCCTCTGAGAAAAACCATCCCTTTTCAGCGGTGCAGCCCGAATTGCTGCTACTGACTGGCAGTGATTAGCATAAAATCGGACAGGCCAGCTGTGTTGTTGCAGCTGGAGGCCGTTCTCAGCTACTGTGGGGGTCTGGGGCTGCTTGCAGCTTCAGGACCTGGCTGACTTGCAGTAACTGACAGAGCCACGTATTCTTTGCAAAGTCTGTGCAGGACAATTGATCTGAACACGCCAGCCATTTCACCTCTGAAGCCAACTCCAGTCTGGTTTTCCAAATGTAAGGAGATTGTGTGCTCCTAGAAACCAGTCTGAGCGCTTGTGTTACTCTTTTCTCATGTTCCCGGTCTCTCTTTAATACTTTTGTTCATCTGAAGAGCTTACACGCTTAGACACTCGGGTGTACGTCGAGGCGCGCCGTCTGCATTATGTCTGACTCAAACGGAAAGTCTTTGGAAACAATGGATTGAGTTCCGTGACTTTTACCGGATGCCGTTTTCCCGGAATGCCGAGAACAGTTCTTGGGGCAAGTCAAGCGCATAAATGTGGAAACGCTTCACGAATTTGCGTGTCATCCTTGCGCAGGGGCCATGCTAATTTCTCTGTTCGATTCCAATTTATCATATGTGCGCCTGAGCAAGCACACTGACTCAGGGCAATGGGTGCCTTATAGACCCCTCTGAGAAAACCATCCTTTTCAGCGGTGCAGCCCGAATTGTGCTACTGACTGGCAGTGATTAGCATAAAATCGGGCAGGGCCAGCTGTTGTTGCAGCTGGAGGCGTTCTCAGCTACTGTGGGGGTCTGGGGCTGCTTAGCAGCTTCAGGACCTGGCTGACTTGCGAGTAACTGACAGAGCCACGTATTCTTTGCAAAGTCTGTGCAGGACAATTGATCTGAAACACGCCAGCCATTTCACCTCTGTGCCAAACTCCAGTCTGGTTTTCCAAATGTAAGGAGTTGTGTGCTCCTAGAAACCAGTCTGAAGCGCTTGTGTTACTCTTTTCTCATGTTCCAGAGTCTCTCTTTATACTTGTGTTATCTGAAGAGCTTACACGCTTAGACACTCGGTGTACGTCGAGGCGCGCCGTCTGCATTATGTCTGACTCAAACGGAAAGTCTTTGGAAACATGGATTGAGTTCCGGTGACTTTAACCGGATGCCGTTTTCCGGATGCGCGAGAACAGTTCTTTGGGGCAAGTCAAGCGCATTAAAATGTGGAAACGCTTCACGAATTTGCGTGTCATCCTTGCGCAGGGGGCCATGCTAATCTTCTCTGTATCGATTCCAATTTATCATATGTGCTGCCTGAGCAAGCACACTGACTCATGGGCAATGGTGCCTTATAGACCCCCTCTGAGAAAACCATCCCTTTTCAGCGGTTGCAGCCCGAATTGCTGCTACTAGACTGGCAGTGATTAGCATAAAATCGGCAGGGCCAGCTGTGTTGTTGTTGCAGCTGGAGGCCGTTCTCAGCTACTGTGGGAGGTCTGGGGCTGCTTAGCAGCTTCAGACCTGGCTGACTTGCAGTAACTGACAGAGCCACGTATTCTTTGCAAAGTCTGTGCAGGACAATTGATCTGAACACGCCAGCCATTTTACCTCTGAATGCCAAACTCCAGTCTGGTTTTCCAAATGTAAGGAGATTGTGTGCTCCTAGAAACCATCTGAAGCGCTTGTGTTACTCTTTTCTCATGTTCCCGAGTCTCTCTTTAATACTTTGTGTTCATCTGAAGAGCTTACACGCTTAGACACTCGGGTGTTACGTCGAGCGCGCCGTCTGCATTATGTCTGACTCAAACGGAAAGTCTTTGGAAACAATGGATTGAGTTCCGGTGACTTTAACCGGATGCCGTTTTCCCGGAATGCCGAGAACAGTTCTTGGGGCAAGTCAAGCGCATTAAAATGTGGAAACGCTTCACGATTTGCGTGTCATCCTTGCGCAGGGGCCCTGCTAATCTTCTCTGTATCGATTCCAATTTATCATATGTGCTGCCTGAGCAAGCACACTGACTCACGGCAATGGGTGCCTTATGACCCCTCTGAGAAAACCATCCCTTTTCAGCGGTGCAGCCCGAATTGCTGCTACTAGACTGGCAGTGATTAGCATAAAATCGGCAGGGCCAGCGTGTTGTTGTTGCAGCTGGAGGCCGTTCTCAGCTACTGTGGGAGGTCTGGGGCGCTTAGCAGCTTCAGGACCTGGCTGACTTGCAGTAACTGACAGAGCCACGTATTCTTTGCAAAGTCTGTGCAGGACAATTGATCTGAAACACGCCAGCCATTTCACCTCTGAATGCCAAAATCCAGTCTGGTTTTCCAAATGTAAGGAGATTGTGTGCTATGAAACCAGTCTGAGCGCTTGTGTTACTCTTTTCTCATGTTCCAGAGTCTCTCTTTAATACTTTGTGTTCATCTGAAGAGCTTACACGCTTAGACACTCGGGTGTACGTCGAGGCGCGCCGTCTGCATTATGTCTGACTCAAACGGAAAGTCTTTGGAAACAATGGATTGAGTTCCGGTGACTTTAACCGGATGCCGTTTTCCCGAATGCCGAGAACAGTTCTTGGGGCAGTCAGCGCATTAAAATGTGGAAACGCTTCACGAATTTGCGTGTCATCCTTGCGCGGGGCCATGCTATCTTCTCTGTATCGATTCCAATTTATCATATGTGCTGCCTGAGCAAGCACACACTCATGGGCAATGGTGCCTTATAGACCCCCTCTGAGAAAAACCATCCTTTTCAGCGGTGCAGCCCGAATTGCTGCTACTAGACTGGCAGTGATTAGCATAAAATCGGGCAGGGCCAGCGTTGTTGTGTTGCAGCTGGAGGCCGTTCTCAGCTACTGTGGGAGGTCTGGGGCTGCTTAGCAGCTTCAGGACCTGGCTGACTTGCAGTAACTGACAGACCACGTATTCTTTGCAAAGTCTGTGCAGGACAATTGATCTGAAACACGCCAGCCATTTCACACTCTGATGCCAAACTCCAGTCTGGTTTTCCAAATGTAAGGAGATGTGCTCCTAGAAACCAGTCTGAAGCGCTTGTGTTACTCTTTTCTCATGTTCCAGAGTCTCTCTTTATACTTTGTGTTCATCTGAAGAGCTTACACGCTTAGACACTCGGGTGTCGTCGAGGCGCGCCGTCTGCATTAGTCTGACTCAAACGGAAAGTCTTTGGAAACCATGGATTGGTTCCGGTGACTTTACCGGATGCCGTTTTCCGGAATGCCGGAACAGTTCTTGGGGCAAGTCAAGCGCATTAAAATGTGGAAACGCTTCACGAATTTGCGTGTCATCCTTGCGCAGGGGCCATGCTAATCTTCTCTGTATCGATTCCAATTTATCATATGTGCTGCCTGAGCAAGCACACTGACCACGGGCAATGGGTGCCTTATAGACCCCCCTGAGAAAACCATCCCTTTTCAGCGGTGCAGCCCGAATTGCTGCTACTAGACTGGCAGTGATTAGCATAAATCGGCAGGGCCAGCTGTTGTTGTTGCAGCTGGAGGCCGTTCTCAGCTACTGTGGGAGGTCTGGGGCTGCTTAGCAGCTTCAGACCTGGCTGACTTGCAGTAACTGACACGAGCCACGTATTCTTTGCAAAGTCTGTGCGGACAATTGATCTGTAACACGCCAGCCATTTACCTCTGAATGCCAAACTCCAGTCTGGTTTTCCAAATGTAAGGAGATTGTGTGCTCCTAGAAACCAGTCTGAAGCGCTTGTGTACTCTTTTCTCATGTTCCAGAGTCTCTCTTTATACTTTGTGTTCATCTGAAGAGCTTACACAGCTTGACACTCGGGTGTATTACGTCGAGGCGCGCCGTCTGCATTATGTCTG
Organism: Anabas testudineus; assembly: GCF_900324465.2. Classification (NCBI taxonomy): domain Eukaryota; kingdom Metazoa; phylum Chordata; class Actinopteri; order Anabantiformes; family Anabantidae; genus Anabas; species Anabas testudineus. Next base: position 3,276,415 of record NC_046615.1, read on the forward strand.
ACTCAAACGGAAAGTCTTTGGAAACAATGGTTGAGTTCCGGGACTTTAACGGATGCCGTTTTCCCGGAATGCCGAGAACAGTTCTTGGGGCAAGGTCAAGCGCCATAAC
>NC_046615.1:5386330-5428830 GCF_900324465.2 Anabas testudineus
AGGAAGATCTCACTGGGAATGTGGTGTGTGTGTGTGTTGTGTGCCTGTAAATGAGAGTGTGTATGTGTGAAGAAGCGGGGATGATAGGGAAAGATTTCAGAGGGAATTTGTGTGTGCGTGTGTGTGAGACAGAGAGAGAGAGAGAGAGAGAGAGAGAGTTTCACAGGGAGAAAGCTGTACAGTCTGGGGAAAATGAGGAGAGAGGGGGAGGAAAGCATCCTAGTGGAAATTTCTCTGACACACACACACACACACACACACAGAGACAATATCTCCCCAGCTTTAGATATGATGCTAGCTAAGTTCCAAACCAGCAAACCCAGATTATCATGAGTTCAGTTCCCTATTGTAGCTGATATGGAGGAGCCACAGAGGACTGAGTGTTTGTCAGTCCGTCTCTGTGTTTGTGTGCGAACGTAAAGTGGTGCACATTCTTGTGTTTTTTCCTTATTCGTTTTGGTTCAGGTTTTTATTTGGTTATACACCAAATTATTTTTCCTTTCAGAAGGAACATTATAAGATTGCATATGCTTGTGAGCAAGATGCTGCTTTCTGTGTGTTCTTTTGCTGCATATTAATGTGTCTATAAATCTCAGTTCTACCACCAACACAAAAACACCTGATGTGTTTTTACATTGTGATGTGTAGTGCACTCCGATGCCTTTGGAGAGGTGAGTGTAGGGGCTCTCCGAGGTATGGAGACGGTGTTTGTAAAATATTAATCACTATATCAAAAGACACAAGGGTTCACAGATCTGAATAAACAAATTGAGGCGCTGGATTCCCTCAGATAAATAAAGCTAAAACAGAACAAATACTATATGGTCTGAAATGTTTGGTTGTGACCCAATTGAGGTTTTACTTCGTTAATGAGTATGTCAAGCAGTTTATGAATGCATGTATGCTGCAAGATATTTGTACGTCTTTTCCATCGCACACAGTTTCAAAACGTTTCCTTTATCTCTGAAAATCTTCGGTGCGACTGACAATCCATTTGTATTCTACCTACTCATGTCTGTTTTGCAGGCAGTAGAGTTGTCTGCTCATCATGTTTTGTCTTCTTCCATTCTATTATTTTCTAATCTCTGCTCTTCCTCCTTCTCTCCTTTCATGAGACCATGTATAAAGCGAGGAGGCCTTGCTATCTGTACAGTGGGAGGCAGTTGTGTTTCTGTTCTCTTCTGTTCTATTATTGGGTGGGGGGGCAAGTGGAAAGCACTATGCTCACGTAGCCCATTATTTCTCTCATCATGTGTTCTCACTTTTTCTCTCTATCTCTCCCTCTCCCTCTCTCCCTCTAGAACCACACACTGAGTCAGCACGCGCAGTGAGACCGAGGCCCGGCAGGATCTCTCGGCTCAGCCGGGGCCCCCGACCCAGAACCGGCAGGGGATCCCCATCTCCACATCACAGCCAATCAAAGTGTCATTTGCTACTCACATGTAAAACTCTAACGATCGCGCCACTGGGCGCGGCTATTAGGAGCAGCGGGGGAAAGGAATATTAATGGGATATGCTATTAAATAAAGAAAGGAAAAAGTGGGTGAGGAAAACGGTAAGAGCTAGATGAAGGAAGGAGAAGAATGAAAAAAGGTATTGTATGTGCAGTATTTTTATTGTCCCTGCCAAAACCCCCACCACCACCAGCTTCTTCCTCTTCCCTTTCTCCTTTCCTCTCCTCCCACGCTCCCCAGGTCATGCATTTTAATATTTTTTTTAACAAATAGAAAAGAAAAAAGCCGCAAAACATCCTTTGTTTTTTTTTTTTCTTTTAATAGATTGTAGGAAAAGCTTCACTTTCTTGTCCCCTCAGTTGCTTGTTGTATTCAACTTCATAGGTGCCAATTTCTTTCAGTTGTCTTTCTGCCATATGTGCTTATTTTCTTTGTTTTCATTTTTGTACCTTTCATTTCTCACCGTAAGTAGGTACTTGTGCTGTGTTGTGATTGTTTGTTTGCCAGTCGTAATATTCCTGAGTTTCTCCCCCCAGACTCTCCTTTTTATTATTGTTATATATATTTTTCTTTCCTTTTTGTAATTACTATGAAAAAAAGACATCAAACTAAATAAAGTTCAGAAAACCATACAATGTTTCTTTTTTTTTTTTTGGATTGGGTTTTCCAGTCTCTATGGGGCCTATAATGGTTATTGTAAAAATGAATATCATGGATTTCAGTGCATCTGGTCAATGACTGCTTTTTAAATGTGAATTTACCAGACTGCAATAATCTAGTACAGACAAAAAAAGATAAATAAATAAATGACAAACAAAGAATCTCTGTGTGATGTGCATTTATTCAAAGGAATCACATTTGTGAGCCTGCAGCCTTTTATCATAGTGTGATCAGTCAACGTTACTCAACTGCAAGACTGAGGTCGAAGTGAAGTCGAAATCAGTAGTACAATTGGAAGTGCTCCATGTAATATTTTATAACACACTAAAAAATACTAAACACAAAAACAAACATGTTCTATGGATCTCTCCATAAGATCACAGAAAACAAACACAAAAACATTTCCACTTGTCTTTCTTGTTAGGTGTTTATTAAAATATGTCTGATCACACTGCATGTTACAGCACAAAGACTTCGTGTCCACTCTTTTTAATCTTGATGGCACTGCAGTTTAAGGATCTTTGTAAGTTCACTGTGCTTTAGATCATAAGGTATCAGATTGAACTAAAGTATAAATCCTAATAATTCGTGTGGACAAAAACCAAGACATGGCACCGAAATAACTTTCTGTGGACCTGTGCAATAAAACTGTTATAAGGCATAGATCAGGGCAAAGGTATGAAACCGTTTCAGCTGGGAGCGTTCCCAGGAGCACAGTGGCCTCAATAACTGTGAAATGGAGGAAGTCTGAAACCTCCAGGACTCTTTGGACTGTTGGCCGTCCAGCCAAGCTGAGTAACCAGATGGGAATGGAAAGTCAGTGTAACAGACATTCAATCTTTTAAGTCTTATGCAGAGGTGGGAGAACCTGCTGGACAAAAGACCAACTTAGTAGCACTCTATTTGACCTTTATTGTAGAGTGGTTAGGTGGAAGCCACAGTCTGCTTGGACCTGAGGAAACAGACTCTGGTCTGAGGTCCAGGCACTACTCACCACCATGCTTCACTGTAGGGAGGGTATGATGGTGCCTGGTTTCATCCAGACATGACACCTGGCATTCAGGCCAAAGAGTTCAATCTTTGTTTCATTAGACCAGAGAACCTTGTTTCTCATGGTCTGAGAGTCCTTCAGGTGCATTTTGGCAAACCTTTACTGAGGAGTGGTTTCTGTCTGGCCACTCTACCATACATGCCTTGTTGGTGGAGAGCTGCAGAGATGGTTGTTCTTCATTCTCCACAGAGAAATGCTGAAACTCTCTCACTCACCTCCTTGACTAAGGCCCTTCTCTTTTGATCACTCAGTTTGGCCAGGTGACCCCCTCTAGGAAGAGTCCTGGTGGTTTATTGGGACCTTCAATGCTGCAGACGTTTTTGTGTACCTTTCCCCACATCTCTGCCTCGATACAACCCTGTCTCAGAAGTCTACAGACAATTCCTTGGACTTCATGGCTTGGTTTGTGCTCTGACATGCACCGTTACTGTGAGACCTTATACAGACAGGTGTATGGCTTTCCAAATCATGTCCAATCAAATGAAATTCCCACAGGTGCAATCAAGTTGGAGAAACATCTCGAGGATAATGTCATGCAGATATGTTAACCAACTGTCTACTGAACCTGAAGATGTGTTTCTGGCAGCCTGATGAATGTAGGGTTGCAATATCAGAAATACAGTGATGAAGGATAAGTTATCATAAAAATCTGATAAAAATAAGAAGTTGATAAAAAGCCACCTGATTGAATATTAGAAGTAGAGTGTGTTTAACTGCTGAACTCTTTCTATGGTTTAAGACTCACCACCAGACTGAACTGTACTTTTTGCAGTGTGCAACCTTCTGTTCATCATCAGCATCCATGTGTCTGGACAGCTGAGTTCTCCCGGCCTCTGAGACGCTCTCTGCCAGACGGCTCATAGGTGGGTACCCATCTCCCCAAACCAGCCATGTGGACCTCATCTCCAACCACTGCAACACCATGAGGGGAGGGTGGGGGGCTGCTAAATACACTCATTACCGAAACACAAAGTCTGCCTGGTGCTTGTAACACTACTGTTAAATGCTGAGATCACCTGTATCTGACTGATCCTTCACCTAGAAATGAATTAGTCATTTTAAGACATACATAACTCACTGTGATATTAAAAGAATCATATAATATTGTTGTTTACTGTTGTTCCACTTTTGATCATGGTAAACTTTCGGTTTATGATGCACCGACTTGGACTTGAGCACCTGAAGGCAGCAGTGAAGATGACTCGGCTTTAAATTGCAATAATAATAATAATAAAAAAGGTCTTTCCACGTTAGATGGTTTAATGATGTGCTAGTAGTAGGCTTCTACCGCGGATCTCTGACATGCACACACACACTGAAGTTGAGGTACCACTTCCACTTGTTAGCGTCACTGCAAAATGCAGACGGTCCCTAACGTGACAGCTGCACTGAACGCTGAAATAAAGTTTGACAAAACGCGCACGACAAGAGATAACGAAGCCGTTTCTTTCTTTCTTTCCTTTTTTCCTCTTTTAACACACAAACACACGTTTAATGGTCGTGTAGCGGCTAAAACCTTGTGGAGCAGGTCCGTGTGTCGGCGCAGCAGCGTCCGTGTACTTCCGGTACCGAGCAGCTAGCATCATTGGTTCAGCCTCCCTCCAACATCCAGACACAGCAACCGACACCGGAGGCCGGGACCCGCACGAAACCGACCATTCACCGACCGGGACGCGTTTACAATTGATGTCCTATAGCTAAAAGCCAAAGCGGGGGGCGGCGGGCAGGGGATATGGCGGCGTCGCTTCTCTCCGAGACCGACATCAGGCACCGGTCCATGGCGGAGGAGGATCCGAACGGGAACGAGCACGGGGCGGCTGCTCGCAGCGCGGCGCCTCGCTGGGGACCGCAGCACGCCGGGGCCCGGCAGCTGGCGCGGCTCTACTCTCCCGGTGAGGACGCATTTGTTGTAGCTGTCAGCGCTGCTGCTGCTGCTGCTGTTGTCACTTGTTTTGTCGGTAACGGCGCTAGATACGAAACACGGCATCAGCAGAGGCCTAAAAGCCCCAGAGAGGCATCGGTGAGGGTGAAGATGATGATGATGATGATGATGATGATGATGATGATGCTGATGCTGATGCTGCGCTCACTCGTGTTGACAAACTGTGGCTACAGACTAACGTAACAACCATTTGTCATTCATGACTAATTACTACAAAGCCCGTGTTGGCTCCGATTGAAGCGGGCGAGGATCTCACATTTATCCTGCTGTGAGTTGTTGCATGACACAGTGTGGAGGCCTCAGTCCACAGCAGTGAGGATGTACTACTACAACAGTTAAAGTAGAGAAGACACAGAGCTGGAAACAAGAGTCACACACACTCACACAGGTCTGTTACATTAGTAGACAACAGTGTTCAGGAGCAGCTTGTGACTTCAGATCTACTCAGTCTGAGCACAGGTCTCATGACTCCCTCACTGCAGGGCCAGGGTGCTGATCGTGCACTGCAACGTGTGCATGTGTCCAACATCTCATCATGCAGTTGAGCTGTTTGACTAAACCCTGTTCTGTTTTCAATACCTGTCCATTGTCCAACCTGTGACTCAGGCCTGTGCTGTTATATGTCAGTACAATCAGGCTGTAAACGCACATTTGGCAGAATTATACTGTTAAACATTCTTTGGTTGTTGCACAGTAGTCGAACCTGCTTTTAGTTCAGTATGATCTGTGTTTTTAGTTTTGTGTCTGTCCACCCGTTTTCCATATGAAGACGTGTTTACTCATCACAGAGTACAGAGTACGACTCACACACTAAAATCTGTTGTGAACATATGGCTGTGGAGGAAGCTTCTGAAACTATGGCAACATAACTGGTGATGTCATCAGGTTATTTTAACTTGGAGACTGAATATTTGGAGTTGAAGGTGTTTTACAGTCCTAACATAAGATATTATTGAGAAGTAAAACTCAGAATTGTAGCATTTGCTGCAATGATTTTAAATATTTGTTTGTTTTTGAACCGGCCTCTCAGAGCATTAACATCAAACTACAATCTTACAACCCCCCCCCCCCCCCCCCCCTCACATTTTACAGATGGGGTTTTAATGCCAGGGCCAGTCAAGAGCACATAGGGTATATTTAAAATGCCCTTAGCATAAAAAACCTTGCAGTCAAACATCTCAGGTAAAGGTCCACGCTCCCACAGGATTGTTTGCTATGTTTTGAGATGCCAGTGAAGTTGTTGCCTTCAGTTGCTGCAGGCTTTTAGTCCTAGGACAAAATCAATGTCTGTGACACAGTCTACAGCAGTAATCCTCAAATCCCGTCCTTGGGGGTCCAGAGTGTTGCTGGTTTTCTTTGCCTGCTAGTTTAAATTCACCTGGCGTCCCAGTCCAAATAAGTCTCTGATTAGACGTCTAGAATGAAAACTGCCTGGCAGAATAAAAAATAAGCAGCAGTTTGGACCCCGGAGACTGAATTTCAGGACCACTGATGCACAGGCTACAAATACGTTCAGAAAATGACAGCAGTTGTTATTGCGGGCAGAATTTCCTGCCTCCATTACAACAAAGCGTTGCTTCTGTGTCATGACCCTGAGGCCACATGTACTAGCGTGCATTGTGGTCTTGTTAAACAGGTTCCAGAGAACAGTTGCCATTATCTTCACCGCTACCTGCCCTCCATCACGCTTGTTTCAGTTGTTATCGTTATTTCCCAGTCACAGCAGCATACGTCACAGCATTTCTCTGTAATTAGGCGTCATTACCTGCTCGGTAATCAGTTAAAGGCTTTCATTTGTTTAAGCATATAAAAGCCTGGGTAAGTTGTTCATTATTTGAAATAAGACATATACTACATCTCTCTCTCTCTGCGCTGCCATTTGACACCACAGCTCCGTTCTGGCGTTTACTGGCTGTCATTTGGTTTTAGTCAAATGTGGGCTCAGAATGCTGAGAGGGAAAGAAAAGGAGAAATTGAGCCATGTTTTCGCTGACGATACATTGATTTTGGCGTAGTGATGTAAGGCGTGCTGTGCCTCAGACCTTAGCAAAGACAACCTGTCTTACCAGTTGTGCATCAAGCTGGACTGTGCCACGTTTTGCCCGACCATCTGCCCTGCTTCTCACTTCGCTGAGCATTTTAATTGCCTCTAGCCGGACCGTGTTGGCCACTTGTACACACTTCCTAAAATAGGAATGATGATCAGAGCAAACACAGGTTTGCACCGCTATGACCACGTTATTGTGAAGTTCATGCGGGGGCACGACATGTGTCACTAGGTTGGCACTCAAATTCAAAGGCCCTGCAGCACTGTGAGTGTGTTCGTGCCCACCAACCACTGACCCCGGCAGTGTGTCGCTCAACTTACTGAGCTGAAAATGGTCTTCCGTCCTGACTTGAGCACTTTTTAAAAACTTAGTGCTCATTTAACCCCTGTCTACGTGCAGGCTGTCACAAAACAAACAAGCTTGTAAAACTGGTTGTGCTATTTTACACTGTGAGGAAAGGAGGCACCTTCACCACCAATGGAATTGGATCTCCCTAATATTTGGTTCATTGGCATTTGATCTGTGGTACTGCCAGGCAACACCAACATTACGTATTTATGCAAACAGGCAAGATAGCATATGCGCCTGCACACACACACACGCACTCGCTCCCAAACTCACACGATTGATTATTTAACTTAATTAAAGTTGGATCACAGGGCGAGAAATTGTGAACCAGAGATATCTGGATCATAGATGAAAACACAAGTGAATCAGCATGTGTCATCAGATTATTACAATTACAATTGATTTTGTACAGTTAAAAGTTAAATCTCAATATAGTATTTCTAAAAACGTACTCATGTGAAGTGTGTTTGGATATTTTGTAATTAAACCCTGAATTCGATTGACTTATTGATGATATGCAACACCTGAACTTGTGAAACTGGTGAGAAGCTGGGTTGTGTTGTTTTGTGAGCGTAGTGCTGATTGATGCTTAAGAGGATCACACATGCATTTGGGGTCGTGACATTTTATCCCCTCTCATCTAGCGGCCGGTGAGCTTAGTTAGCAGACTGACTCTGGCTAAAAATAGCCCAAGCAAGGCCGCGATATGGGCAGTGTACTGACGCAACACCAACGCCGCTATACTCCAAACTGGTGTGTTACACAATAATGCAACAGTGAGTATAGCACGAGAGCCTCAAGCTGCATTTTCCATTCTCAAGGGAAAATGCAAAACACCAGGTGGAACTGAAAAATAGTTTAAGGCTGCATATTTGCAGGGGTTATGCCTGAAATGCTGCTCTCACACATTCAGGAAAAAAGGTTAGTCTACACCAACAATGCTCTGTAAAGTAACCTGTACTTGTGCAGGTGTGTCAGTTGACACAGCTCAGGTTTTTTACAGGAGAAACCTGCACACCTAATGAATCACAGTCTCTGCAAGCACTTGTTCTGATCACACATATACTGTGAACTTGTGAACTGCACCCAGAGCGATGCAACACGAGTAAATATACGAGAAAGCGTCACAGGTGGATCTGTTGAACAATGAATAACCTGCAGTCAAACTTTACAAGCAGTTAAAAAAATCATAAAAACCAGGAAGATTGTGGATCAGGCCTCCTAAAGGCTCATAAAGTTAAATGGAAAACGTCTAACAGTAACTGTACACCTGTAACAATGTCCCAGTTACTCTGAATAAACCCTCAGACCTTTCTGTGAGCAGGTTTTACGAGAATGACCTTGTACAAAAGAAATTCTGTCTTTGAATTTGTATTTAAACCAATACCAGTTTAAGGCACTGTTATCACATCACACTCACCTCTCAGTCTTGCTTCTGTTATTTTGCATTTGTAACTCCCTGTCAATCCCAGAATTCAGTGCACTGTTCAGTACCTGAAGGTCAGTGTGAGACAGCACAATTTGGAGATTTACAGTGGTGAGAAAAAGTATATGAGGAATATGAGGACTTTAAAAACTGGACATGAAGGAGGGAAAGGTGGATTTGTACAGATTGGCGAGGCAAAGAAATGGAGAACAAAAGGAGGTGCAACAAGTTGAGGGTGATTAAAGATAGAGATGGAAATGTATTGACAGGTGCCAGGAGTGTGATGGGAAGATGGAAGGAGTAAGAGTAAAGAGTTGATGAATGAGAGAAATGAAAGAGAACGAAGAGTAGAAGAGGGGGCAGCTGTGGAGCAGGAAGTAGCAAAGATTAGTAAGAGTGAAGTGAGGAGGGCTTTGAGATGTGCAGAGCTGCGACAACTAAAGAGGAATAAAGCTGATGAGCCATGCAATGAAGGTACAGGAAAGAGAAGTAGAGGCTAGGTGAGGGGCAGAGGTCAGCATTTGTGAGCAGCAGTATGGTTTCATGGCTAGAAAGAGACAACAGATGCAGTGTTTGCTGTGAGGATGCTAATGGAGAAGTGCAGAGATGGGCAAATGCAGATGACCTTGTGATCTGTGTCTAGAGCAGGGAGCAGGTGGAGGAAAATCTAGAGAGGTGGAGGTGTGCACTGGAAAGCAGAGGAATGAAGGTCAGCTGCAGCAAAACAGAATATATATGTGTGTGAATGAGAGGGAACCAAGTGAAACGGTGAGGTTACAGGGAGCAGAGGTGAAGAAGGTGAAGGAGTTTAAGTACTTAGGGTCAAAGGTTCAGAGCAATGGAGAGTGTGGTTAAGAGGTGAAGAGGCTGTGCAAGCAGGATGGAACGGGTGGAGAAAACAGTCAGCTGTGTTGTGTGGTAAAAGAGGATCAGCGAGAATCAAAGGAAAGGTGTTCAAGACGGAGGTGAGACCAGTGATGCTGTACGGCTTAGAGACAGTGGCACTGAAGAAAAGACAGGAGGCAGAGCTGGAGTTGTTGAAGATGTCCTAAGAAGACGACTGATCTGAAGCAGATCTGGATCTAATCCACAGCTACAGGAAGAACATGCATGACACTATTGATTCCACAGTGTTTAATGGGTGTCTTCAATAAAGACATGAAAGATGAAGTCTGTTTTATCAACGTAGATTATACACTAACATGGTGTTGGTGACTTTGGTGAAGATAAAATCACACTTCATGACTGATTTATGCAGAGAACCAGCAAATTGCAAATGAGAAACAATAACTTCAGTAATATGGCTGTTACTGAGAATGATCACTAAAACGTTTGTTGTAACTGTGTTGAGATGTTTTCTCTTAATTCACTTATGCAAACTTTCCACAATAGTATCCACAGATATAACAGTGAATGTAGGTAATGCGTTGTACAAGCGGCTGTTTACAGCTCACATGTAGTGGTTGGTTTTGTCCAGATGTCACGAAGCAGGGAGTTCTGTCTATGAAGGACAGTGGCAGCTGTCAGGCACAATATAGTCAAATGTCGTACTGGATAAATTTTATTTTGGTGCAATCTAAAACATGTATCCTGAGGGGAGAGTGATGCTTCTTGGTCAAAATCAGCGATCCGTTGTTTTCTAGCTGTAATCATAGAACATGGCTGTGTTTTTTTTTTTCTACCAGGTAAGACATGACATGACTTACAAGCGTTCCCTCATTTCAGTCAAATGACACAGCAGGCTGCGAGTGGACGACACGCTCAGTGACGCTAACAATGCTGCCGAGCCATTTTATGAAAACTTAAAAGCGGAAATGTTTCCCACATGCTGACAAGTGTCTGTTAAAGAAAAATAAACAGCTAAAATTCAAAATGTCAGAGTGTCCATTTAAGGGAGCGCCACGCTGTTATGTGCTTAGTTGTTTGGGTCCGGTTCAGCGCTGGTAGGAGGTAAATCTAAATAGCAGTTTGGCTTGTTAGAGTTTGGAGAAGTTAGATGAGGCGTTGGCGATGCTCCGTAGAGCCAAACATGGGCTCATTACAGCAAAGCTAGGATGGACAAACAGCTGGATGCATCTCCCTCTCCCTCTGTTTCTGCATCTCTCCATTTATCTTACCAACTCTCTATTCATCCTCTCATCTCTCCTCGGTCCTCCCATATGTCTGAAGTGTCATGGTCTGCTTCCTCTCCTCTCCTCTCCTCTCCTCTCCTCTCCTCTCCTCTCCTCTCCTCGTCTCTCCTCGTCTCTCCTCTCCTCTCCTCTCCTCTCCTCTCCTCTCCTCTCCTCTCCTCTCCTCTCCTCTCCTCCTCTCCTCTCTCTCTCTTCCTCTCCTCTCCTCTCCTCTCCTCTCCTCTCCTCTCCTCTCCTCTCCTCCATTCTTTCTCTCCTGCTTTGTGGCATTTTGGTCACATGATCTGCGTTTGCGCCTCTTTGCGTTTGTATCTGTGTCTTCACTGTGTGTGTGTGTGTGTGTGTGTGTGTGTGATCTCGAGTTTTACCCTGGAGGATCTGTTGTCAGTGCCTGTAAGCGATCTAAAGAACGTGCTGATCTTCAAACCCCGTTCACCTCATCTCGCCCTAACGGCTCACATGTCAACCTGCTCCTGTTAAACACGCGAAGACACTCTGTACCACAGAGGCGTGTTCAGAAGCCCTCCTTGAGGTGTATACTGCCATTATGGTTTTATTTGCTTGATTACAATCAACCACCAACTATTTAATAATTAAAATGATTTACTGTGACTTTAACCGTGGTTCAGATATTGTGAGGACCTGGTTGTCAATTATCAGTCCTCTGCATCCATCTTTTGGTATTGCTCCTACTTCAAGTTATTCATTGTATACGGCTAATCAATTATGAGAAAACCCTTTTTTCATTCGTGTTGCTCAGTGGAGAACTAAAGGAGCAAACAAGGGTGCATGGCATTCTCAGTTTAGTAGAACATCAGCATTTGTTTGTTTACAGGTTCGTTGGAGACCTGTCAGTCTATTGTTGTCCTTACAAAGGAAGGCTACTCAATGCTAGAGATTGTGAGGAAACCTAAAACATCTTATCATGCTGTTAACTACTCCCTTCAGAGAGCAGCACAAACTGGCTCTAACAGCGATAGAAAAAGGAGTGGGAGGCCTCGGTGCACAGCTGTGCAAGAAGACAAATATCTGAGCATGTGTAGTTTAAGACAAAGACGCCTCACAGGTCCTCAACTGGCAGCTGCACTATATAGTACACGTCAAACACCAGTGTCAACATCAACAGTGAAGAGGAGACTTCTGGATGCTGGACTTTATGGCAGAATTGCCAAGAAAACGCTGTATCTCAGACTGAGATGGGCACAGACATTGGACACTGGAAGACTGAAAGAATTCTTCAGATCAAACAGAAGAACATTTGTAAGATGCTCAAGCTTTTAATACCATCAGTCAAGCATGGTGGAGGCAGTGTGATGGTCTGGTGATGCTTTGGAGGTGGTAAAATAGGAGATTTGTACAGAGTGGAAGGGACCTTGAGGAAGTGAAGCCATTTAAACTGACAGCTAATGCCTCAGGTCTGCCAGGCTGTGATTGCTGCAAAAGGTGTTTTTTACGATGATTGAACAGTTTGAAGAACACGTTCATCATTTCCATCAAAATAATAATTTCTGATTCTGACAATGTCAGCATGTCCTGTTCTCTATTCAGGTGTGTTTTCTTGGAAAACAATAAAATATCTAAGTATTCCCAAACGTTTGAGTAGTAATGTAAACAACAAACCCATTTATACAAGGACTTCTATTAAAGGCAGCATTATTTTAATTCAAATTAAAGTGAAAGTCTCACATGCTCTAGATTCAATACACACACTGTGAGGGGGAAAACAATCCAGTCCAATATTTATTTCAAGTTTTATTAAATTACTATTCATACATTACAAATACAGTTCACCTCACTGTGCATTTCAAGAGTGCATCCACAATCATGGGGAAGACTTCTGACTTCTGAGTTGTCCAGAAGACAATCAGAAGATCACTGCTGAGAGGTTTGACTGTTCACTGTTTACTGTATCAAAGAATATTCATGGAGCATTCACTGAAGGGCAAAAGAAGACTGTCCTGCAAAGTCAATTCAAAAACTTGTAAGAGCTTCACAAAGAGTGAAGAGAGGCTGGAGTCAGTGCATCAACAGAGAAAATGAATTGGAGCATTGCTCAGTGGTCCAAAGTCCCGTTTTCCAATTAAAGTAATTTGGAAATCAGGGTCCCAGAGTCTGGAGGGAGAGTAGAGAGGCACAGAATCCAAGCTGCTTGAAGACCAGTGTGAGCCATTTAAAGAACATACTTTTGAGAAGCTGGACATTACTGCATAGGAACATTTCTGACTGATCTTAGGAAATCCAAATATTCTCGCATTTTCAGATACTTTTTGATTGTCCTGAGATGAATCAGTATTTTAAACACACAAGTGTGGAAAACTACATTGTAGACATCAGCTGAGTCCATCCTGTTCTCCAGGATGGACAGGAGAGATCCACACTGATTTTCTATCGTCTTCATCTGAGCAATGCAAAGTGCTTCAGTTCTGGATTGTGTTTGTTGTGGATTACTAAAATATGTTAATTCACTTTTTACATAATAACATTGTTATAAAAACGTAAGCTTTGCTTTATGTTGGAGTTTGTGTGTGTGTGAAGTCATGTGCTCAGTCAGACTTTATTTTGCAGCAGTGGGTCATTGATTTTAATCTTTCCTTCTACCAGAGTTGAGTTTTCCAAAAGCTCTTCTCCTTTAGGCCATGGCCCTGTTACCATAACAACAGAGGCATGGCGAGGTCGTTGACGTAGCAGAGCACCATACTGCATATATATGTCTGTGATAACAGTAAAGCCAAAATACAGGTGTCAACCCTGAAATCTGACTGACCTGAGTTTGCCTGAAGATGGGCCCCTCTCTCATATGTGACAGTTGACATATTCACACACACACACACACACACACACACAGGCCGGACTCCCTGAAATGCCGACCCTGGGGTCATAAAGGTTAAAAGTCAGAAACCATTTGAGCGTGTGCGGGACCCTCAGGAGCGGCTGGACTGTACTTGACTTTGACCTCTGTGTGTGTCTGTGTATTCTCGTGACCTCAGTGTGTGTAAAGTGAGCCTGGACAGGAGCGGAATAGCGTATTATAGCAAAGTCAGCAGAATCAAAGGATTAAACTGTGTTGAGTTACTATATGTCTGCATGTCTGTCTATGGATGTTTTAGTTTGATATTATTGTTATTATTGATATTTGGCTATGTGTAAGGATCCTTACTACTGTACTGTATACCATATCATTAAAACTTTCTTTCCGGTGGCGATATTATTATTTACCGATCTCTGACAGGCTGCCTCGATCTCTTGACACAAGCTGTCGAGTAAGCTCTCTCTTTCCTTTTCACTAGCTTGCAAGCTTGTGAGTGTTTTTATTTCTTTCACAGTTTAGCTCACATTTTCTCTGCTTTCCCCTGCAGCTGTCCCTCACACCTGCAGGCTAGCAGCTTAAGTCACCTGAGAGGTCTTCTCTGTCCTCCTCTGATTAGTTGAGATGTCCAGATTCTAACAAATAAACATGAATTGAAAAGCTACTAATCTTTTTTTTTTTTCATTGGTCTGAGTGGTGGTTACACAAATAACACCAGTTCAATCATCTTTTGCTGACTTAGCTGTTTCTTCAGTTAAATAATGGAGCTTTTATTTAGCACTGCACACACATATGGGTAGTGTGTTCATCTGTATGTGTATACAACTGTAATGCACATTAGTTTTTTCTTTTTGCCTGAATGTCTCTATTCACCTTGGTTACTTTATTACTCACGTAGTGCCTTATTGTTGGACTGTCACAGTGCTGCTGTCATTGGCTCTCGGAGATCAATAAAGTGTCATCTTATCTTATCTCTTATCTTATACTCTCTGGTTTCTTAAAGTGGATTAACACTTTCCGAGCCAGTGACCATAGGGTGACTATAGTCTAATGGCCAACATGACCTGGCTCTAAGATAAAATTTCTCTGAATTAAAAAGTTGCTTTGGATGCACAGTTTTATGTTTTCACTGTAAGATATAAGAATAAATTTCTTCGTATGTGAACATTTGCTTGGAACAAGTAAAAAGACACAAGATGAGTGTAAGGAGACAGAAATTCACAATGTGCATTTTCTCTTTTGCTTTTTGTAATTTTTTTTAATGTTGAACTTGAAAGACTGTTGTGCACACTCACACAAAAAGATAATGCATAACACACATACACCGAAATGTTTTGCCCATACACACTGTACACACACACAAAGCATCTATGGCTTTAGGCAAGCCTTCTAGGCAGGATTTCGCTATTGACCTTGACCAACACGAGAGAGAAGCTGGGAATGCTGTGTATTGTGTGTGTGTGTGTGTGTGTGTGTGTGTGTGTGTGTGTGTGTGTGTGTGTGTGTGTGTGTGTAATTATCCTTATGAAGGCCGCAGATGAATATGGTGGTAGCAGAAAGCCCAGGAGATGAGGGGATGGCATACAGCACACACACTCACACACAAAGAAACACACATATGATGGGATCTGTCCATCCTTTTTTTTTTTTTTTTTTTGCGTCTCCACAGGGGACGAAGGCTGGAGCAGGGCCTACTTACACTGGCTCTCATGTGGGTTAAAGTCTTGTGTTTGTGTGCTATTGTGCCCGGATATATGCATCTGTTTGTCTACGTGTGAGTGTGTGTGTGTGTGTGTGCCATTGTGTCGGTATGTCGTTATTGAATCTCATTTACCACATTCCTTTCTTTGTTGCTGTTGAATCTACAGGGTAATAGATTTATTAAGTTTGTCTGGCAGGATTGTGTGTGTGTGTGTGTGTGTGTGTGTGTGTGTGTATACACATGAAGACATACATATTGTGCTTGTGTGTGTATCATTTTTTCCATCAGTGGTTTGTGTACTTTTCGTTTATGTTGACTTTGTGTGTATGCGTGTGCCAGTAAGAGTGTGTGGGTGAGTGTGTGTTTGCTTGCATCCCTATGTTGTGTATGAGCATTGTGTGTGTGTGTGTGTGGTGTGGTGTGTCTCAGGTTCTGTGGTCCACTGAGATCAGATGAAAGAAAAAGAGGCCTGTGACTGATCCACTCTTTCTGAACAAGGGAATTCGACCTCCCCTCTTTCTCCCCCCTTCTCTCTCTCCTTCACTCTTTTTTGTGCCTCTCTAACCATCTCTCTCACCCCGTCTTTCCCTCTTGCTGTCATTCTCTCTCAGTGTCTCTCTCCCTCATGGCTCTCTTCATTCTCTTTCTCTGAGCATGTGACCCACTTTCACCACCCACATCTCTCTCTCTCCTTCACTCTCTCCCTCTCACTCTCCCCAGGTCCCATCTGAAGACAGTCTACTGAGAGCAAACCAGGGGGATACAGAAAGAGAGAGAGAATAAAAAGAGTGGCAGAGCTGTCTGTGTTCTGTTCGTACATATAGCATCCCCCTCTGTGATTTGGTGCCTAATGTGTTAGCAGTCTATACATCAGTATGAATAAGTGTTTGTAAATGGAGTTCATCTCAGACACAGTGTAAGTGATGGAAGAAAGGGAAGAAAAAGACAGAAGAGGCGTGGTCGGGGTGTGTTGGCAGCGCTGACTCGCCCTTTGAGCCTCTGTCTGCTGTTCAGGGTGTGTGAGGTTCTTTTTGTCAGAGACTCTGTAGGTGGTTTTTCAGTGGGCTCACTTGTTGTGTGCCGTTTTTGTGTTCTCGCCTTTGGTTTCGTCCCTTGCTGAGTGCATGTGTTGACTCGGCGGTCTTAATGGAATCAAAAAAATTCAATGTTCGAATACAGTACGTCCTTAGAGATGGGGGCATATTGAGTCTTTGTACTCGTATACAGCACACAGCAAAGGGGCCTCAGGTTATGCACTATAATAATGTGTATAATAATGTAATTCACATTCAATTCAGTTTATTTATACAGCGCCAAATCAAAACAAGAATCGTGTGAATTCACTTTACAATGTAAGGTTTAAGAATCCAGAATATAAACAAAACACTGGTCAGTGCACTCAGGAAACATACAGCTTTAATGTTGGCGATACTTGCAGAAAAGTACAAAGAGGAAGAAGCACAACTATGGGAGAAAGAAATGTTAATGTTAAAGTTAAAGTTAATGGCATGCTATGGTGGCATATAAATGGTTAGAGAGGGGAGGAGAGGAGCTCAGTGTATCAGTGGAGATGTCCCAGCAGACCTAGTCTACAGCAGCAGAGTCACCTGATCCATCTCTAACTATAAGCTTTACTAAAGAGGAGAGTTTTAATTTTAGTCTTAAAAGTAGAGAGGGTGTCTGCCTCCAGAACCCGAACTGGGACCTGGTTCCACAGGAGAGGAGCTTGATAGTTAAAGACACTGCCTAGAAAATATGGAACTGTAACATACAGAAAACGTATGTGAACCTTTTGGAGTTTCAAGGTTTTCTGCCTTAATTTGTAATAAAATGTGATCTGATCATCATCCAAGTCAACACTATTAACAAATATAATGTGCCTAATATATTAACACTAAAGAAATGTGTGTCTAAGTATGTGAAGCCTTGGAATAATAACCTCCAAAAAGCTAATTGGAGTCAGGTGTTGGCATACGCTAAGATTTTTTCAACTGTGTGTGGACTAGAGCTACTTTGACTGACAAAAACCTGAGTTTGCTCTGCTCAAGAAGAATAAACTTATGTGAGCTATGTCTCGCCAAAAAAAGCTTTCAGAGGATCTACGATCAAGAATTGTTGATTTACATAAAGCTGGAAAGTGATTTCAAAGACTTAAAGAAACTACCCTGAGTGACAGACAGAGATCTGAAGGCAGTGGGGGGGGGGGGGGGGGGATAAATTCCCAAGTGTGTCAAATAAGTCTTCAGGATAATGTGAGAATGTCTGTACGTCAGCTGAAACTCGTAAAAGTTGGATGATGCAACAGGACAATGAACGAAAACGCACAACAGAATGACTTCAGAAAAACTAAATCCACCTTTTGAAGTGACCAAGTCAGAGCCCAGACCTCAACCCAATAGAGATGCTATGGAACGACTTGAAGAGAGTCACACACGAGACGTCCAAAGAAAATGACAGAGCTAAAGCAGTTGTGCAGGATGAGTGGACTAAGAATGTGCAGATCTGATTCACAGCTACAGGAAGCGTCTGGTTAGGGTTATTGCTGCCAGGTGGGGAGGGGTCAACCATTTATTAATTCACAAGGTTCACATACTTTCCCTTACTAGCACTGTGAGGTTTTTAATAAAGACACTTGACTTAGATGAAGATCAGAACGCTTTGATAGAGTTTGATTATTAGGTTCTGTTTTAGCACTTGTGTGTTTGTGTGCATTTTAATTTACATTTGCTCACAGCATACGATAAAAAAAAAAAAAAAAAAAAAAACATTTCCAGATTATTTGCATGTGGTAGTGTGTTAATGTTGACATCCTTAATACGTCGGCTGTAAGATATACATGGATGGCGTCTGGTCGTCCCTACACCACACAGCGAAAGATCCCGGGAGGAGCTCTTCAGCTTAGTGGTCTCCTAGCTTTGGAACAAGAGAACTGCTGCATAAAAACAGACGAGTCCCAAAGTTAAATCTCTTCTTGCTCCAGTTTGTTGTAGATGAAAGGCCGAAATAGAGAGGATGGAACAGATGTGGTTTCAAATTTAGCCGGCTTATTGTGGAGAAGACATGACCCTGCCATTCTTTTTTTTTTTTTATTTTATAGAGGAGTCATGGTCTTAACGCCCCCCCCCCCACTCCCACCCCCCCACTCTCACCCCCCCACTCTGTCTTACACCATCACTGCACATTTTAAAATCCTGGCATTTGTTCAGATGAATGAGGGATTTGTTTTCGTTCTGTAACATCAGTCTGGATTTTCATATTGTCTTTGCTAACTCATATTTCATATGTTTGAGCATGTTTCATTCCTCACCGTATTTCCATATGTCACCTGACAAACAGCAGGGAGAGTTAAAGGGCTCTACTTTCTGTCTCCTCTCTCCATTAGTCCATTAGTATTCAGGATGTGTTGCCTGCCTGCCTGCTGCCCGCCACTCATTCCCCAGACAGCGAATCAGCCGGCGTTGATTAATTTCAGCCTATTAGCACCCCTCGTTCCCCTCCCCCGGCTCCGCCCAGGTTAAATCCCCGTGCACACTCTCATGCACGCTCACAGGCGGGGGTGCTGCTGGGTGAGCGATGGCGGAGAAGCTGCCAGGGAGCCAGTTGTTGTCAGAACGATATTAATGAGTGCACTGCTCTGGCCCTAAGAGTGTGTGTAGTACGTGTGTTGAAGTGCACATCTTTAATTTTGGTGTTTGTATGCTAAGTGAAGCCAGGTTGGGTGTGTCTGTAAAATAATAGGTTGTGTTTGGTGAGTGTGTGTGTTAGTAAAGTACGTTGGAGCGAGCTGCCGTATGTCCATTTACACATACAGACATACTTGTAGAGCTTGTTTTTGTGTGTCTGTCTCTGTAGCTGTGTGTGATATCCAGCAATGCCATGGCCTGAGGGACAAGGGCTTATGTGTATGTGTGTGTGACAGAGAGAGTGTGTGTGAGTGTGTGTGTATGTATGCGTGTGAGTGTGTGTATGTGCTCTGCGGAGGCCTGTCCTAGTTTCCTTCCCCTCACCAGGGAGCCAGAGGATCCAAGGACTGACGCACATCACCTGACAGCCGCCCCACTGCTCCACGGCCCTGCTCCATGGTCCCGGTGTGTGTGTTTGTGTGTGTACGTGACGGTGATGGAGTGTCTGAATTTGAATGTGTCAGAGGGTGTGTGTGTGTGTGTGTGTGTGTGTGTGTGTGTGTGTGTGTGTGTGTGTGTGTAATAGAGAGAGATATGAGAATGTGTTAGGAAATCCATCAGTCGGTACGTCGTGTGTGTGTGTGTGTACGTGCTCACGTGTGTTAAGTGTGTTTGTGCTCAGCACGCGTGGGTGCCGACTACCGACGCCTTGACAGAGTTAGAGAGAGGGAATTTTGGTGTCCTGATCTCTTGAGGTGTGTGCGTGTGTGTGCATACCTTGGGGCAGAGTGGAGAAAATGGTGTCACATAAAACTCAGAGTCAACAGCGCTACAATAACTGCGCTCTACTTAACCTCAGTATGGACTGAGGCTGTGAGGACGGCAAACACTTTACTTGACGTTATTGTCAGAAGACTGAATTGTAATCCACTCTGCCCTATAAACATATGTCATCATTCACCAGGACTGTGCTGCAGTGAAGCATTTAAAGTGGCTCAGGAGCATTACACTGGGGTCTAAAAAGGACTAAATGATTTACCAGGATCACCTGTCAAACCAAAAGGGATCAGTGATCAGCCAAGACACGATCAACCTATTAAACCTTGGTTTTATTGCTGTCATAGCACCTCTCCTCCGCCCTTCTCCCGTATCACCGTGCTTCTTGTGTGTCTCTGAATGGGCCCTTCATGCTTCTTGTACCCATATGGCAGTGATATCAATTGAGAAAGCAAAAGAGCACATTTCATAGTTTCACACTAAACTAACCTTGGCACTTCTGCCCAACTCCAGTCAATAGCTGAAACATCTTTGAGTCGCAAAGTCAAACTAATTCAGTAGCTGAACTTCGGTGTGCTCTTGAATTAGCCATCTGTCTCTTTACAACTTTGATACTGTCTATTTTTAGAAGGTGAAGGGTCACATTTGATGATCCGTAAAAGATCCATAATCGCGTATTTTAAATCTCTTGTGACCACTCCAGCCCATACCTTATGAGAGGCTAATAGCATATTCATAGTCACACAGGCCTATAGGCGCACACACTCATGGGCCTGTGTGCTTTATTAAAAAAACCATCATGAATATCTTATAGGGTGCTAATGCCTGTGTGATACATTAAGATCTGAACGCATTAAATTTTCAAAAGCACATTAGACTGGCAAAGAAAGGAAGATTAAGCGGAGGGGATGAGAGACTAGGGACAAAAGGCATTTACTAAAAAAGAGAGCAGTGTTATTTTATGTTTGTGTGTTTTGTCGTTTATTGCTGTAAGTCGTGAGATTCTCACATTATCACATGTCCTGCATAGGTGGCAACAGCAGACAAATGAGAATAAAGAAAAGAAGGAAACAAAGGGAGCGTGGAAGCTTTAAGAAGAGTTAAGGAACGGAGCAGAAAACCCTGCTCATATTAGATGAGCTCTAGATCAGCGGTGTGTGTTTTCAATAATTCAGTCTCTCTAATCTTAAGGGCTGTGGCTGAGGGGGTTTGAATTTGACCCTCGCATCTCTTTCTCATAATACTGCTGATGTGCGATTTTAGAGCGTGGCTAGTCTTAGTTAGTCCCTCTCCCTCTGTCCTTTAGTTAATACTGCTGACCTGTGAGTTTGGCCTCGTCCCTGCAGAGGCCTACCTCCCACCTGAAACAGCCTGCAGTGTGTGTGTGTGTGTGTGTGTGTGTGTGTGTGTGTGTGTGTGTGTGTGTGTGAGTATGTCCGTGCGCTGCTCAGTGCTGCGTCAGCGTTGGTGTTTCACACATGAGGGGTCGTGACCCTGCAGCCTGCATTACACTTGTCTTCATCTGACTGATTATATATTAACACCATGGACACACACACACACACATACACACACACACACACACACATTATGGTTGAGTGATCCTTTAACCCTCACTGTGGAGTGACTTGTTCTCCCATTAGTTGCAAGGACCTCACCCAGTTCATTAATACAACATATCACACCCATAACTTCTTAGCATTTTCACTGGTCTTCAGCTTCCTCTCCTTGACAGCAGAAGCACAGAACCCATCAATACGAATAGAAAACTCATATTTTTCTTGTTGTTTGTGTCCTTATTGTCGTTCAGGTAAACGGTTCCAGGAGTGGGTGTGCGTGATTCTGTGCCTCTTCCTTTTCGCCATCAACCTCTCGTTCCTCCTTCTGCACTTCTCCACTGTTCACATCTACAAGATCGTCCTCGGCATCGGTGAGTTCGCTGTCGGACGTTTCGCTATCGTTTAGGAATTGCCAGGCTCAAACTTGTCTCTGTAAAGTTATCACCTTAAAACCGCTCAGAACTCATCGTAAGATATTTATTGTTTCAATGGTTTTTCTAAATGTTGTAAATATGATGAAAGATTTCTCTATATAAGTCCTTGTTCCGCTGTACATAACTTGTGTTTTGATGATTGTCTTTCTTTGCACATCTAAACATACAGCACGATTACTTTTTACCTGTCTACCAGTCTTAGGAATAGTGACAGCAGACTTTGCATCGGGGATCGTACACTGGGGTGCAGATACCTGGGGATCCGTGGACATCCCTGTTATTGGCAAGGTGAGATCACACATATACGTACAAAGTCAATATACTTTAAGTACCGTGTAAAGTCTCTTTGATGACAGCAACACAAACGAGTTTTACACTTTAGCAAAATAGATCTTTTTTGCAGTCAACCTAAATCAAGCTGTTGAAGAATATATAAGACATAATAAACATTTCTGTGTCCCAGTGACTTATAGACAAAATA
Source organism: Anabas testudineus (assembly GCF_900324465.2). NCBI lineage: Eukaryota > Metazoa > Chordata > Actinopteri > Anabantiformes > Anabantidae > Anabas > Anabas testudineus. The sequence goes on from NC_046615.1 coordinate 5,408,774, forward strand.
AATGATACTGTACAGTGTTCGCAGTCTCCTGAGGCTGTATCACCATGGCAGCGTGGTGGTGGCACCTTATTCTCCCTAAGCCTCAGGACATCCACAGTGACCTGGAAACTAAATGTCAGTGTCTCACAGAGGGATCTCCCTGTGGACAGTAGTGTCCGTGGTGCCCAACACACACAGCACACACACCCACAGCCTGTCAACATATAGTTGCCAGACAATATGTATGCACATATGTATGAGGGTGTGTCTAAACATTAAAAGACATTACCTACATTAATTCACACACACATTTTGCCACATTTCCCACAGCCAATTAGAGTAAAGGTTAGTCTTATTTTAGCCGATTAAAATCATTGTGATCAGGTGCAGGATGCAGATTGGTTTATGTGGACTTTTGCACTTTTGTTTTGATTAATGGGATGAGAGTTCAGTGTGTGTGTGTGTGTGTGTGTGTGTGTGTGTGTGTGTTTTATCATCTATTTGTTCTGTTTATGAAATATTATATATATAATATTATAAAATATTATAATATATAATATATATAAAACACACATAATTAATTGATGTGTGTTTTGAGACCTATAGTATCCTAATTATAACTGCAGTTATCACTTATTCTGAACTCATGTATTGGTCAAATTATATAATTATATACAATGCTTATTTAAAAGTCATCAAATGACTAAATGTTATGTTAAATAATGTATTGGTTAGCGTAATAATTCCAATTTATTCTTAACTGCATGATTATTAGCAGCAGTAAAATCGATGTGTTGTATTTCTTTAGGCACTTTAAGGTTTAAAGACAAAACTAATAATGTGTTTATAAAACAACTGGTGCACCTCAGTCCTGACTGGTGCTTCACTGTCACTGTCACAACATGTGAGACAGTTTCAGTAGACATTAGGACTTTCTTTGATTTAATGAACTGCACCATTTTTAAATGTACTTCAGATTTATTTTTTAATACTTTTTGACTGAAACAAATCAAAAGCAGACAAAATAAACCTCTAACCTCGAAACCTAATTTGCAGAGTTAAGCTTGTTAGCCTCTACAATTGTAACACAGGAGACTGGTGGTCATCGCAGTTTTTAGATAAGTCCCATTACTGCAGTAAAGTCAGCTGCTAAGTGGTTTTCAGATAACGCATGATTGACAGCCTGTGTAGTGCAGGGTGATGAATTCTAATGGTGTATTTCATTCTTTTTTGATTCGGTGTTGATTAGGCTTTAATGTAATATTTTCTCTCAGGCTATTATCCTATCACTGTGTCGCATCACTCTGCGTGAGACTCTACACCCAATGTTGTTTTGTCAATAAGGAATTATTTTCTTGCTGCATTGTGTTACTTAGATAACAGCACATTTCTGGGGATGTGCTGTACCATCAGTTGACTCCAAACAACGATTTTCGGAGCCCAGTGGTACTTTTTGTTGGGTAAGGGTACTGCGTGGTTTGATGTTTATTTATGATGTAGCATTTATATGGGTTTAGGTAGTTACTGGGACCAAAGGCACAGCAGCAGTCACAGATTTGCATGATGTGTCGTACACTGTAGGAGACTTCTAATAAAGACCCAAACTGGAAGAGAGAAGAATGGGCCTGTGCGAAGAACAGAGGGATGACAATAGGCTAGTGGAAAATAAAGTGTGTGTGTGTGTGTGTGTGTGTGTGTGTGTGTGTGTGTGGGCTTGTGCGCGTGGAAATGGTGAACAAAAAAACATACACCTCAGTTGTGTTTTTGAGACTGACAATAAAGCCGGCGTTTGCACCCAGTTACGGTTAGTTTGAATATCAAAGACAGGAATGATGGAGGACACCTGAGGCTAATAGTGGTTGCCTTTTATAAAGCTAGATGACACCTTTGAAGCTGGTGTCCCTCTGTTAACGGTTTGTTCTGTCATTTGCCTGCTTTTTGCTGTTTGTGTGTATGTAAATGTATGTATTGTGCGTGGTTAGATGTAGATGTAGATGCGAGCCCATTGTTCATTCTTGTCTTTATTCGTTAAAATCTCTTTAAAGATGTTGCTCACATATAGACACGATAGACACTGCTAGAAGCTTTAATGCAGATGCAACACATAACTGCACTTTAACTTCAACTTAAGGGTATGTGTAGCCGTCATAGGAATCTGTCATAGCATCATAAATAATGTTTACAGTGGTGAAGGCCATGGAGAAATAAGAGCTGCCTCTGGAAATAGCATTTTTTTTATAATCTGTCAAAGTGTTTCACTGTCATCCAGACAATGTTAGGACATTTTTTCCAACCACGTCACAGAAAGTAATATGTTCGAGAGCCAAAATACTGCAAATAAACTGCAAAAATAAGTTTTTCTAATAAAATAAAAAATAAAAGTTGGCATATCAAACTATAGCCCTTTTTGAGGGGATACATAACATTGCCGACTTTATCTATCTATTAACGGGACAGTGTTCTGCTGATCTTTATTTTAATTAATGTTCCTCATGGCTTCCTTTAGATCCACCCACGACTGTGGCAGAGTGAGCTAATATTTACCATACATGTGAGGTTGTACAGTACATAAAGTGGCGTATAAATAACATCTGGGATGGGGCGAGAGGTGGGGTGCAGGTCGCCACTCTGTCACTGGGCTACATAGACATTTCAAGAGGACACAAAATCACTAAATTAAAGTAAATCAAAACACCTTTTTGTCACCATCAGACATTCTTTAATTGCAAACTTGTGTTGCCCTAGCTCAAAACATGTATTCCTAGCTGCAAGTACTTCTAAGTACGTCTAGAAATTGTGGAATGACAATCTTCTTTGATTCAAATCCATAAAAGCCTTTTCACTCCCCAGCACAGAAACTGCAACACTATCTTAAAAAGTGCAGCACATTTTCCCAGTAGTCTTTAAAACTATTCCTCAGCGAAGCTTTGGGCCGTGCTGTTTTTTTTGTCGTCATCATGTCGTTGAGCTTTAATTGACTCAACAAGGATTTAGCAGTCCTCTAATGACACCACTTTGAGGACAAAGTCACGCTCATTAGTTCCCAATGATGCTCAATTCACACTGAAATTTACCAGATGTGCTTAGAGTTTAGGGATATATGTTTGAAGATCCTTTCTCTGTTTTTTTTCTGCAGTTTTTAAAGGCTTCAGTTCTTTTCTCCTTATGCCAGTTTCCCGCTGCTTTGTTGCTTTCTATAACAAACACATCTCTTTCAAGGCAACACTCTAATGAGGCTGAGTAGATCGTCAAAAGCCAGTTAATTGAATGACTTAAGTTGGTTTCTAGTTAAAGGGCAGAAGGCGGACAGAATAGAATGATAGTAAGATGAACTCATGTAGAAACATTGGGCCAAAAATTGAAAGAAAAAGAGCCACCAGAAAAAAGTGAGTTGAAAATACAGTAAAAAGGTCAGAAAAAAAAGAAGGGGGTGGAAGGGCGTGTCCGTCCAAACAGTGGGACAGCACTGGTTGCTGGGGCGATGGACGATGTGAGCTGGTGATTAACGGATGTCGTGTGAGGCGGGCCGTTAAACGGTGTGGGATTAGAGGACACGCAGCGACTGGTGGCCCGCCGTTAACTGGGAGCACTGATGCCGCCCCGCTCGGCACGACCTCCACGGCTTAGCCAGCCTTTCATCTGGCTGAGGGCTGTGGTGAGAGGAGGGAGGGTGATGGGAGAGGAGAGGTGGGGGAGAGGCAGAAGAGTACATAATTGTGAAGATATCAATAGATAGTTTCTGTGTTTGCAGTGGCACCAACCAACGGCGTTCGCTGATCGGCGTGTGTTCGACTGGCTAGCACGACAATAATGAGTTTTCATGCTGATGCATCCGTGGTTACACACACACACACACAGACACACACGCACACTGTGGCAATACAGATGCAAACCTTACTTTCTGTTTTTTCCACAGAGGGAAATAAATTACCTTTATCCTGTATATGTGTGTGTGCGCTTATGTGTGTGTGTGTGTGTGTGTGTCCTCTTTTGTGCCTCTGAGATTCAGATTCAGTCTTTCATTCGAGACCCCCATGCTCTCACAGACAGGTGTCTGCCACTGCACAGTGCAGGTGGCGTTTGCAACCGTGTGTGTGTGTGTGTGTATGTGTGTGGGTTTGAAGCTCACATTTTTTGTGGGGTGTCCATGGGTCATTTATGTGTATGAATGTGTTTGTGCAAGTTGACTGCTGTTCTGTGGTTTATTAGGATGCTGGATATGAGCTTTGGGGCGGCACAGGATGCTAGGTACCGCTGAGTCTGTGTGTGTGTGTGTGTGTGTGTGTGTGTGTGTGTGTGTGCGTGCATTTAATTTGCATTTGTGTAAAGACAGTAAACAATTCTTTCTAGTGTCTCTTTTAGGTTTAAAGTGAATGTAAATTAAGTTGAAAATTCTGCCATTGACTTTCAGCTGTTATTATCACTTTGTTTAGCAAAATCAGGAAACGTGTGTGTGAGTTTGTGTGTGTTTGTGTGAGTGAGACTAAAAGCTAAAATGTCACCATTTGCTGTTTTAAAATGATTTGTATTATTGTATTTGACCTTCAAATGCTATTTTACTGTGTCAATAGAATCCATGCATTCGTCCAAATAAATCTTTAATAACGCATAAAATTATTTCACAGTATTTGTATCTTATATTGTGTAACAGGATTTTCTTCCAGCTTTCATGTGTACATCCACAACACCAGACCTCTATTTACATTCACCAGCTGAGGAACAGCTTATAAGAAATCACAATAGATAGGGCTACTCAGGTTTGTCTTTTTGCCGGTATTTTAATTTACCAGGAGCTTTTGACATTTGAGGGGCCCTGGAGGCTCAGATAGCCGTAGTAATAAATGCCTTCTCTCTCCCGATCTACGACTGAGCCCCCTTTCCCCCTCTCCTAACCTCCTTACTGGTCTCCCTTTAGTTTAGTTTGAACTACCTGTTTTTCTGCCTATTAAAGGACACCACTGACAGCCTCTTCACATCAAAATATATTATAAGATATAACTATTTGTAGATTTTAAGAAGTCCATTTAGATTAATTTGTGCTGACAAAATAACAAAATACTAAAATAAATACGAAAGAAAACATGCAACAATTAAATAAATAGCAGGTAAAGCTTATCAAACTTTAAGATGTTAAAGTTTTCTTTAGAAGATTCACCAACAGTGGACTTGAACTGGAACCAAGTCTTTTGAACTGATTGAGTGAGTGTTTGAGGTGTTGGGATCCCCGTGAAGAACACACGGTAATACAGCTCACATGAAGAGCTCAAGAAAACATGATAGATACCTGTCTAACGTCATCAGTAAAGCATGGAGGTGTTCCTTTTTAAACACTTTTTAATCAGAGTAGAGCATCAAGTCAATGAAACCTCTGGGATATTGATCTGGTCAGTTAAGTAGCAGAGAGGGTTGTTAATCAGTTTCAGCTGCTTTGGTGTTGATGAAATTAACAACAGGTGAACTAGAGGGACAACAGTAAGACAAGAACGCTTTTACAGGTCCACTAGAGTCGGTGTCAGTACTGGTACCATGAGGTGATACCTGGACCCTACAGAGGTTACACAGGCAGCTCAACTGGATGGAACATCAATATGTGCTATTGCCAAAAGCTTTTCTTATCTCAAGAGCATGGAGGAGATTCCAGATGACAGGGGGTTACTCTAGGAGAGCTGGACAGGGCCGTCGAAGGTCCTTAACCCATCAGCAGGACTAGTATCTGCTCCTTTGTGAAAGGAGGAACAGGATGATGATGAACTGTACCACACGCTTGGCTGACCCAAATCCAACAGAACTCCTCTGGGACATTTTTATCTGTCCTCATACTCAGGACGTTCGGTGATGGCCTGGTGCAGATGTGGGAGGTGATACCCCAGGACACCAACCGTTTCAGATCCCTGATGACAAGCAAAAAGGGGCTCTGAAGGACCATTTTAAGTTGCTGCAATGAACTTTCAGTAAAATGGACGAACCTGCTGTATCATTTTTTTCACTTTGATTTTCGGGATGTCTCAATTTAACCCTCTATAGGTAGATTTGTTTTACTTCCATCAACCAATGTGCCTTTCGATCCAAACACATCACCCAGTCCATATCAGTATAGATAGCAGTATGATTTCTACCCACTGAGATCTGATGTGTTTTCAAAGCAGTACATAATAAATACAGCATAAGGTTCCAGTAAACGTCTTCAGGTAATTAAAAATATGTTCACCATTTTAAATGAAGGCCCAGAATGAATTTCTGTCTTTACTCTCTACAGGCATTTATTCGACCATTCAGGGAACACCACATCGATCCAACCGCCATCACTCGCCACGACTTCATTGAAACCAATGGCGACAACTGTATGATCCCCATCATACCGCTGGCTCACATGGCCTACAAATTCCTCACCTACACACCAGGTACGGCACACACACACACACACACACACACACACACACACACACACACACACACACACACTCACATACATACATGTTAAGCACACAGTGTCAATACAGTTAGAAGATATGACACATGGAAGGAAGAGAGAAGAACTAGAAGTGAAACCTGCTGTTGACATCATGAAAACTCGGGTATTTTGTATCCTGTGTGAAAAATTTACTCGTGCACATTATCACCTGTGAGTGAGAAGCTTGGGGACGTAACACCTGCAGAGGTTTGACTTACCTCCAGAGATCTCACCTCCTCAGCAAGTGCAGCAACATGGGTGTGATCCCCAACCATCTTCCCTCCCATGAACACTACCCATATGATTATAGTCACATTGCGTACACAAGCTTTAATATGAACCTGAGGACTTTACAAGGTTAATTATACAGGGTGTCACAATCTGTAGGAGTGGCTCAGTGCTTCTTGATTCTTCTGAGGTGAGTGAACTTAACACGGGAAAGCATGGGGCAGTTTTGCTGGTAATCATGTGCACTGACCTCATGAGTGCGGGGCAGGAGAGGAGGAACTGGAGGAGGATGATCAGCAGGAGAGACACAGAAACCTGTTATCGAGAAGGCGACATCTTGACCTTTCATGTCTCTACTTCTACTTGAGCCAAAAGTTCACTGAAGGCTGGAGAGGAGGACAGTTGGCATCAGTTTGCCAGGATACATGCTAGGTTAGGTACAGTGTTACAGGTATTAGCTCCCAAGCTGTGACTGAGCATATCTGATGGAAATATGAACCAAAGCCTTTTCTACTGATCGCATTAAGCCCGAAATCAGGGAAATGTTAAGAGAGGTATTGTCTGTGTTCAGTAAATATAGTCAGTGACAATATAATGTGTAAGAAAAGAAGACCACAGAGGTAATACAGAGTGGGAATTCAGTTTAGTAAAAATATGACAAATCAGTACAAATAAAGAAATAGAGGAAAGAGGAAGGTCATCTGTTATCTCCAGGAGGGATCAGTGAATGAGGGGGGAGAGGAAGGGAGGATTAGAGGTGAGAGCCTCAGTGAGGTCCACTTGTAGGTGACATCCACACCTGTCATGTCCCACACCGTGGGGAGTCAAAAAAGTCAACAGACAGAGACACGAGAGGCGGTGACATCTACACCTGTCATGTCTACACCTTAAGAGGTCATTGCTAAGACTGCGAGACAGAGGGTTAGAGTGCACGGCGAAGAAAGGCAAGAGAGAGGAGGGGGCGGCGGGGGCAGAGGGTCGTGTAGCGGTAAGATCTAACATCTAAGCCCTGTCATGTCAAGCCCCTCACCGTGCCGAGCGGTCACCAGACAAAGGCAGAGACAGAAGTGGATGGGACAAAGCTAAAAGCCGTGAGATGACATCTCCAGCTGTCATGTCTGCACTTGAACCGGGGTCAGGAGAACGCTGTTTTAACCAGAGAGAGGGAACAAGGGATGGAGGTAGACTGAGAGAGGACAGCTGTAAGTCACTCCAACTGAAAGAATAGCAGAAGCAGGCGGTGTGACAGGCAGGCTGCAGACTTCACTGATGCTTAAGGATACTCCCTTTCATATATGTCTTCAGACGGCAACAGTAGCTTTTTAAATTCATAATATTATTTCCAGAGGAGTGTTGCACACTGCTGCATCTGTGTCTTAGCACATTTGTCATCTGTCAGATCATATCAACGCAAAGACACAAGACGCAGCTTCTAGATCTTCAAGAACTCTTAGCTTCATAGTTTCAGACCAGTAATTATTACACATACAGGAGTGTCAGTAGCTATCCCCTTTACGGTGACAACCATTTAACAAAGCGACTACGCTGCACAACCTTCTGTTGGACTCTGTGCTGTAATGGATCAGAGCTGTATAACACGATGTATTATGTTGTGGACACATTTTGGATATATTTGGTTCACAAGAGACACAGATAGTTGCTGGAACAGCTGGTGTGGCTCCTGCTGCCCTCATGACAACACTGTACTTTTTTTTTTTAGTGTTACTGGCTGATTTCCCAGTTAGAAACCAACAGTAAGTATTTGAGAATTTATTGCATTTTATAAAAAGCATATAATTAAATTGAGTTTTTCCGAATCTCATTGTTTTTATTGATTAAATAAAAACACACCACACGCTTTGTCGCGTCCCCGGGCGCCTTTGTAGGAACGATGTGCAGCTTCATTCGAGTATCAGAGCGGCGTTGCAGTTCTTTAAATATTTAAAGGTGAGGTTTGATGATTCATGGTCACATTTGAACATCAGTAGGACTTTTACTAGCTCAATAAAGAACAGACAGGACTCACGGAGGCTGAATTTCTTGTGCGATGCCTCAGAGGAGTAGAGGGGTGAAGTGTCTCAACCCTGACGGAACGGCTTCAATTTCCCTCTTGATGCCTGTGGTGCTGTAGTGATAGCACGCTGATGAAAAATAGTTTGGAATAATCTGTTCAATTAATGACAGATGACTGAGCTCCTCTCGGCGTCTCTGATTTTTGGGAGACATCGTGACAGTCCCTGCCTTCCGTCTCTGTGTCTTTTATGTTGCGTTACAGACTGTTTCATCCTCTCTTCTTATCATCCTTCTTATCTGTCTTTGTCCCCTCCTCCTCTCTCCCCTGCTGCCGCTCTTCTCCATCTTTCTTCATCGCTCCTTCTTTCCCCCTGTTCCTCGTCCTCCCCCTCAGTCTCTTCATCTCTTCGAGGCTCCTGCCAGCATCCTCTCTGTGGGAGTACTACGCGTTCGTGCTGGCCCTCTTCATTACACCAAACAGTTTGATCAATTATTCTATTAACTTTACTCTCTCTTTGTTTCTCTGTTTGTTTTTGTCCGTCACTAACCTGCCACCTCCCACTGTCCCCTGCGGGTGTGCTGTCCTTTCACCTTTCAGAGGCCTTGGCGGAGTCCTATCCCTGGGACTGCTACGTCTTTGCCCTGGCGGTTTTCGTGACGCTGACCAATCAGATTCATAAGTGGAGCCACTCCTACTTCGGCCTCCCGTGCTGGGTCACGCTGCTCCAGGATTGGCATCTAGTGTTGCCACGGAAGCATCATCGCATCCACCACGTCTCACCACATGAGACGTACTACTGCATTACTACAGGTGTGAACGTCTTTATTTTCCACATTGTTTAATCAGACAGACACTCATACATCTACTGGGCTGCATTATTACCCCTAGGAGACATGTTCATGTATTAGCCATAACATAACAACTACTTTATTGTGAATCAGTGCCTTATACATCGTCCTGCTGCTATAAATACTACAGCCTAAGTGTGTTAAACCTCTTCTTATGACATTTATTGACAGTAACATAAATGTAGAACATCACAGGCTCCATCTTTTTAAATCAGTCCTTAAATGAACGAACAGTAAAAATGTGCTGCTTTGCCAGCCACAACAGTTCGATGAGCACTGAGCGGTGTTTAGTAGTTTAACAGCACTACTGAACACAGAGTAGACAACAGAGATCAATTCATGTAACACTTTTTGAAAACATTATCAGTCCTGTTTAGACATGAATGGGAGGGGTTAACGTTTCCCATAAATATCCAAATATACTGGGTTCCTTTTTTCATTTTGCACCATCAACATACACAACACGACTTTGCAGTACTCCCAGATGTTTGTCACTGGGCATATTGTTGGCGGCCATTTTAGATCCGCCATAATTGAAGCTGATGACTCCAGAATAATTTCACTTAGAGTTCTCTGCAGATTCAGACAAAATGGCAGCCGTGTCTGTCTGTCTGTCGACTTCTTATAAATAACTAAAAGAAAATGTTCTGTTTGCGTGCGTGTGTGTCTTTGGAGACTCAAGGCCTCCGTAATAGATCCACATTCAGTATTCTGTGTGCATCTGGGTGAGAGGGAGGGAGAGAAAAGAGGCAGGATACACAAGGGGGATTCAGCTTGTACGTCACCCTGCGCCCCTGTGGACGACAGATGTGTGTGTGAGCGAGGGATGGCACAGTGAAAGTGTGTGTTTGTACACGCACGCCGTACATCTGCATACACGAGCATCTGTGTGTGTTCTAGTCTTTTTGACCTCCTCTTCAGTTTCTAACCTCTGTGTGCAGTGGTGGGAGGTGGGTTGGTGGTGGTCGTGGGGGCCCACGAGGGACAACTGTGGCCCTCTGCTCCCCCAGCCTGGCTGCATGGGCCGGGCTTGGATTCCACTGGGGCTCGCCTAGCTGCCTTTGTGTTCGCCACCGACTGACAATCCCCATGTATATTTAATGCTAACCTGCTGTCTGTTCTAACAAATAGGACTTCACAGGCAGAGGGGGGATGGAGGACAGGGGAGAAAGGGAGGGCGAGGGGAGGGTGGGTAGGAAGCAGGGATTTGGAGGAAGGAAAAAAAAAAGTGGGAGCGTATGGTGGAGAGTTAGAAGGAAAAGCAGTGAAATCAAATAAAACCTCTGGCTGCTTTACTGTCTTCCAGCAGAGAGAGGGTCAATGGAGGGACACACACACACACACTCTCTCACACACACACACACACACACATCCCTGCAGCTATAGTATGCACCCTATGCAAACACCTCATGGGTGGTGATGTGTAAGTATCGGGAAAGGGTTGCCTAAGTACACACGGCCCACGTGGATGCCAGTATTTGCTTCTCATCCGTGTGTGTGTGTGTGTGTGTGTGTGCGCGCGCGTGCGTATGTGCGACATCTTCTTTTATTTCTGCATTTGTTTGCTTAAGTTGTTGACTGTGCGGGCTTACAAAAGTAAAACTGCATTTGTGCAAGTGCTTTAGTCTGCATACAAACATAAGCTGTGTGTGTGTGTGTGTGTGTGTGTGTGTGTGTGTGTCTTTGTTAATAATAGTAAAATAGCTTTTCAGCTCAAACCTCGAGAGACTGCTCGGCTGCTTCTAAAGCAGTGGCGCTTATACGCTTATACTAAGATGTGCTCGTGTGTGTATGTCAGAGCAGTCATGTGTACATGCAAATGTACTTTGGCCTGCAGCTATACATACATGCATGTATTTAACTTACACAGACACACACACACACACACACACACACACACACATGACTATTATATTACTGTCAACTGCACAAGAAGACAAAACCAGAGGTGTGTGATTGTGTGCTTGCATGTTTCTCTGCAATAGTAGGGGCTAAGTATGTCTCGTGGGAGATTTCCCCCATCCTTTCACCCCCCTCGAAATCTAGTCTGTACATGATGATGAGATGAAGAGAGAGAAAGACTGAGAGGTAGGAGAATTGAGGATTAGGGTGCAGATGGAGATAAACGAGGAACAGAAAGAAAACAGTGGAGGACAGAAGAGCGAAATCTGAGGTGATGAAAGTGAAAGAGACATAAAAGAAAGGAGTTCAGGGTGTCTCGACTGAAAAGAGTGGAGGGGAGATGATTCGGAACAGGTTGGTGTGATCCAGTCTCTAACCTGTTGGAGCAGTGGCCGAGGTCCCAGACAAAACAAATACCTGAATGCAGGAACAAGACTGGACTGATCAGCCTTAAGCTACGTTCACATTATTAGCTCAAATCAGATATTTACTCAGATGCGATTGTTCTGTGTTGATGGTTCACATTCATCTCTGTCAGTAGTCTGAATCCAGCTCCAGTGTGAACATATAAAGGCCCTGAAAGGCCTCATAAATGCAGATTTAACTGACTGACCGACATCTTCCTTCCTTTATCATTCCTCCCAGGTTGGTGTAACTACCCGTTGGATCAGCTGGGGTTTTGGAGACGGATGGAGCAATTGATCGAACGCGTGACGGGGCAAAAACCTCGATCAGATGACATGGCGTGGGCCAAGAAGACCGACTGATGAACACAAATACCGAGAGTGAAGGATAGATGGAACACACTGAAAGAGAGATGGATGCAGAGAAATACACACGCAATTTCACATTTTACTCATGTCTCTGTGCTTCTTGCTTTTTTGCTTTAGAGCAAACATTCAATGAAAAAAAAGAAAGACGGTGCAAGTGATTTTTTTGGTTATCTGCTGGAGTCTGTAGTGTAACAAGCTTTGAACGTAGGTGGTGAAACCATTACTAGATGCTAACTCTGCTGTAACAGCTCGTAGGCCTGTTTAACCAATGCCGTGTGTGTAGGTGTAGGAGGTTTCTGGAGGTTGGGCTCTCCAGGAGTGACACCACGTTGCCTGTCGCAGGCAGCTCCTTGCACCACACACATATAAACACACACACGCGCGGACACAAAAGGCTTGGAAATCACATATTGCGTCACCGTCTCCTTTGATTCCTTCTAGTCTTTTATTTTTTCCTGTGATAACCTTGTTAACTTTCCAAAGCCCCTATAGAAACAGCATCGCCCTCTTTAAATTCTTGTGGCTGCATTTACACACAAGAAGGAAAAAATATGACGGTCATGTGCTCTGAATTCATGATTTAAAAATCACACACAGTTATATAGTTAAAAGGTTAAAGGTCTAATTCAATTTTGTTTTGTGCCAGGCAAGATGCGACTGGCCGACGACAGCCATGTTGAAAACGTTTGCTGAAATACTTACTGTAGCTTCCATAATAACTAACACGGCACTAATGTACTGTATAAACATGTCAGCATTCACGTTTTACATGCACACACAAGTAAAATCATGCCGTCCACTTTTGGTTAGTGGTGCTCTGACAAACTTTCTCACTGATCTTTTTATAGTGGAATATGCTTCGGAGCGGTCCAGTTTTTTTTTTTTTTATACTTCTTTGTGGAGATTTTCACTCATCCTGATCTTGGTTATCCTAAAAGTGCTACCTAGTGGTAACTGGACTTTGGATTCTTGAAGGAACCTCAAGAACCTCAGTCATAAAGCACACACATCCAAATGCCACCAGACAGCACTTTAGAAATAAACGTATTTATGTTCAAAAGCTTCTACATTAATGTATTATAATAAATAAAATAACTTAATCTTTTGATTTATCTCTAAGACATTGTAAGAACATTTAATTAGAAGCTATATTTCACTTAAAAAGTTTTGAATTAATAGCAGATGTGATAAGTTAGTTAAAGTAAAGAAGCATTTAATCTTTTAGCACTTGCATGAGGCCAGACTGACTAATTGTCGCTTCTTATATGAAATACTAGTGAGAAGGAATCCACTAAGAATAAACATCTGTGCCCTCAGATGTTTGTCTTTCTCGACAGAGAGAACAGTGACCCAGAAACTGGTGGTTTAGCAAGTGAAACGAAGTGTAAAGTGTAAAGTAAGTAGCAAATGTGAACAAATCCTTACTCAACAGACTACTGCGACTATTATTTGCTGTCTTGCCAAGTGTGAGATGAAATAACTGAGACCACCCTCATGTCTGTACACAAAATATGAAACTACCGCCAGAGCTGAGTGACTCAAATTAATTAAATATTAAATTAAGACTGGAAGGTAAAATACCTGCATGTCTGAAGCATCTGAGTCTCATTAATTATATGTCACATGTTTGTGTAATTAAAAAAAACACTCTGAACCCCAGGGTTGAGGGTTAGATTCACCGTTCCCCACGATTCCTGACCCATCTTAAAGTGTCCCTGGAGAAGTCACTGAACCCTGAACCCGTGGTGCTTTAAGGGGGCAGCCTGCCCACAAAATATCTCTTCTAATTAAGATTTCGTCACCTTTTGATAGAGGATAGGCTGTTACCCACCCCCAGTCTGTGGGATACTCTAACTTACAGTGGGTGTCTATTGGCAGCAGCTTCTTATTTGACATACAGACATATTACCATAAAGGATTGGAGATTAAATTCAAAACAATTATTTAAGTGTGAAGATTCTCAGTCGTCCAGGTGAAGTTACCTGAGGGTCGAGTCATGGCGACTGGACGTCTTTCTTGTTTGATCGAAACGTTTCACTACTCCGTAGCTTCTTCAGTCTCAATGATCCAGTCCTTCAGTCCAGTTGCCACGACTCAGCTTCAAGACGTGTTTGAGCTTTCTTTCCCCACTTTAACGCAAAGTGCAGCAGCCTGGAGCTGTCGTTCCTGCAGGCTGGTCTTTTTTCATGAGAAGAAAATGAGCCCTAGATGTTTTAGCTTAGGTTTATCTTCTTATGATTTCCAAATCTTGCTTCTTCTTATTCTCTCTGATTACAAATTGATATTGTTTTTACTCAGTTCATAACAGCCAGACCACAACATTAAGCCCCACCTAATACTATTAATTTTATCATTACTGATTTAGGAAAGCTTGAAACCCCTTTTCGTATTACAAATACACATTTGAAGTTGCAGTTACCCACCTCACGTTAAACGTTCCGACTTGTGTCCGCATCCCACATCGTCTCATAGAAAAGACAGCATTGAGACAGCAACACCATTGGTACTGCTGTCTAACCCACTGTGCTGCAAATTTGCCTGCAACTGTAAATACTGAACACACAGCAACAGGAAATGTGTCCAAAAACATCGAAACCCAAATCAGAGAGATCCACGGAAGAAATGCATGGCAGCCTTTGTTCATCAGTGAACAGACGTGCAAAACGAGGATCGTACCTTTCATTGCACTGCAAAGCAAAATTGACTATCCTCTAGCAAAAGCTTTTCTCCAGGTTGCTTGTAGGTGAATGCGTATAACATCTGCACTGTCTCTGATTTGTGTTTAAATGTCGTACGTCGACACGTTTGCACTTTAGTTGGCTGTTACTAACTCAAGAGTCTTAGCTGCTTGAGTTGGGGTTTGTTTTCTAGGCTGAGAATCTCTTCAGTCACAGGTCAATAATAAGAGCACTTTATTGTTTTACTGAGTAAATGTCTAGAAAATGTGTTTTACAACCACCCGTTCACTCACAAGTGCACACGGACAGATCGAATCATGCATCTCACCTGCATGCACACACACACACACACACACACATAGATTAACCATTCACACACACTCACACGCTCTTTGTCACATTGTGTTCTGTTTGTTTTGTTTTTTCTTTCTTTCTTTTCTCTGGCTTTATAATTTTCTATTTTTTTATGAATGGATCAAGCCTTGTATAGTTAAAATTCTGACGTTCCATTTTGCAGCTCAACGCTCGCTGCTCGTCTTGCCTTAATGTTTTTATCTGCTCTTTGATTTAAATAAAGGTTTATTAACTCCACGTGGTCGTCTTTGATATCGAAAACATGCCACATGTTTGTAGAGGTCTGGTTTATCTCAAGGGTGGAGTTGGCAGGACACCACTAAGAGGTTCGAGAGGGCAGGTTTAGAGGTCTTATTCGTTCCATTAGTATCTCAAGCTTCAGTGCAGCGGGTAAAGAAGCCTGTTGGTACAAGAATATGTGCAGATTAAATGAGGATGTACGGGTAGAGGATGAGCACTTTCCATTAATCTTAAAGCGTGTTCTATCACGGCTCCAAAGTTTGAATTGAAGTGGAAAGCTACACGCTGTAGTTAAAAGCCACTGCTGAACCACCAGCGCCCTCTAGTGTCCATTTGAAGTTTCTACTCTTGATTCATATAGAGTGTGGTTTGGTGATAAGCAGAGGTCAGAGGGTCACACTGTTCTGCTCAGCGTCTCTTCCACTTGATCTCCCAGGTTAGTTCAGTGAGTCTCACTTTCTAGTGCTGCCTCCTCAGAAGGCTGCTGCAGGGGCCCCTGTGGATCCGGCTTAGAGCTGGAGGTAAGGCCAGGACGGGGGGCGGAAAAAAGAGAAGGTAATTATGAAGGAGAGGAGGACAGTGGAGAAGGTGGAAAGTGAAACGGCATCGTTATGTCAGTAAGTACAAGGGTACAGTTAGTAGGACTGCTAACGGTTGATGGTAGGGGGACAGTGTCCAGTCAATGTCCCAACAATGATCAAAAACACTGTTGTTGTTCTCAGCTAGATGTGAGTATATCAGTTATAGTTTCAGTTTAGCTGGTTATCATGGCTACATTTGCTAATAAGAGAGGCACAACTGAGGCTCATAGGAATGTCCTTAGTTACGTGGATGTTTCTGATCAGAACCCAAAGTAATGAAGAAATGAAAGTTTTGAAAATGAAAGTCTCACTCTGATGGGGAACCAGTGGATGTACAAGATTTCACAGCAGCCAGTGAATAGTTGTTAAGATAATCCTCATAAAACTGAAACGTCAATAGCAAGGATACATCCTCTGGGGGCCATGAACATCTATTTAATTTTTGGTCAGATAGTATGTATATATATATATATATATATATGTATATACAGCAATTGTAAAATAAAAATGATATATAAATATATATATTTATATGGTTTTTCTTTTACAGTATAGACCAAACATGGATCCTGTGGGTAATGCGAGGCAAAAACACGGTAAAAAATCGAATTAATTATTATTATTATTTCTAATTATTAATCATAATTCATCTAATTGCTGTTCAGACATACATGGCTAAAAGTGATAGAATTTCCACGCTAAGGAAAAAAACATTTATGACACCTCAATAAAAATTGGCATTGTGTCTATTAGACTAGTGAGATTACTAGAAGCAGTGATTGTAGGCAACATTATTTTAGCACTCACAGTGAAGGTGACAGGTGTGAAGGACAATGTCTGTCCCAACCTGTTTTCAACAAGTTGTCAGGTAGAGATTTATTATAACAACGTTTTCATAAGGCCTCTTTTAAGACAATAATGGGTTTCAAGGAATTAGTCCTTCTGAAAATCTGACTGCACCTTTTGGGGTTGTTAATATGATGGAAGTATAACAAAGAATTGTAGGTTAGCAGATCACACACACACACACACACACAGGCACATCGAGACAATGTCCATTATACGTGAGAGCGAACATGTGCACGCACACGCCAGGGAATGTGGCGTGTTGTTATCTCCCACGTCTTCATATAGCTCACAGTAAGAGCTCCTTTGTCATTCCCACATTACTGCCATCACTTCCACTGTTCCACCCAGCGCTAACAAGACACACATGCAGATAGACGTCCTCTCCTGCACACACACAAACACACACACACACACACACACTCTCTCTCCACATGGTGGTGACATATTGGATCTCACTATGCTGATGTGCTTGGCCGATCAGTGTGTCATGCTGGTAGCTATTAAAGTTTCCATCAGACATACTGAGACTCGGGGCTTGATGGCAACACTTGCAGCAGTTAGATGCAGGGACGTGAATGTGCAGCTTTGAAGCTGATACTTCATTATGATACAAAAGTTTTTTACCAAGCCATGGCTTTATGTAGCTGTGCACGCAGTGATCACGCACATAATATTAATGTCTATGTCGGAGTTAATTTAGTGTCGCAAAAGCTACTGAAGTTATCATTTTAATTTTTTAGAAATGAAACCACGGTGAAGTGCACGAGTCTAAAATCAGATTCAAAAGTCTGTGAACTTGAACCTGAATACAAGACTTTTGCCGTAGAGAGTTCAAAGTTTCAGGCTGCAGCAACGCAAACAAAGATTCAGCCCAACTCATCCCAGCTGGGTCTAAGTGGGTTCATCAGGGTTTGACAAGACAAAAGTGAAGTCAAAGAGTGGAAGTAACAGAGAGCCTCGACTCCCTACTAATGACATCTCTAAGCGAGGCTGCAGGTGACTTTTGTCAGACAGGGTGTGAGAATCCCACAGTGATTCTCGTTACAGATCGAGGTGTGTTCACACTTGCTTGCTGTAGCTTGCTGCGCGTGTGTGTGTGTGTGTGCGTGTGCATGAATGCATACGAGAACGTGTTTGTCTGTTGCGATCTTTGCATGATGTAGATGCATGAAAGTCAAATCCATCTGTGTGTATGAAGATTGAGGTGTGCGTGTGCGTACGTGCGTGCGTCACCTGCAGGTGCTTGTACAAGTGAGAAAGCCAATTATGAGACCTGATAGAAAAGCAGTGAGGCATTAAAGAGACTGACACTTTTAATACACAACCTGAGTCAGGATGAAAAAATCCTGAAGTTTTGTTTGCAGGATGTTTGCATGTATCAGGCTCTGTTTTCACTACGTGTGTACTCACACTTGCTAGTGGGATCAATTAACTGACTTGTTTTCATCACTGACTTGTTTTCATATTAAAACACATCTTTAGGGAAGAAGTTGCACTGATTTGTTTGGAGCGGTTCTTATATTCGGATCAGTGAGCACTTTAAAACTGAAAATATTATTTTAATAGAAATAGAGTCAAATGAAATAACACCTCAGATATTCAAATCTTCCTTTGATTGTTCAACAGTTATGGCTCCTGATGTTTCTGTTGAGTTGAGGGACTGTCACATAATGCCACAGAGAGGAGCTTAGCAAGGAAGCTGTTACAATGCCACCTGCTGGCTGCATTCAGAACACTAACACGACAGTATGTGGCCAGTTTTTAATGAAATATCTGTTGTTGCAGCTCAGAGAAACATTTGTTTTCACAGATTTCCATTAGCTCTCGAGCTCTGATGTAGACATTACACTGGTATTAAAGGGATTAAAATGCTAGAACTGTCGGAGTAAAACTAGGTTCTGTGCAGCATAGTTGTAAGTCAGGAAGTCACTGTCTACTCTTCCTGCCGCTGAAACATGTCATTTGCTGATTTGATGATAATAGGTGGCAAGAAGGAGAAGTGCTCTCACAGCTCATCCTGTAGCTGAAAGGTCACTCTGCTGCAGGCGGCGGGTCTCCACAAACAGCCACATATCCTTCAGTAAGTCACTGTGCTGTAAAGTTTAACTCAGTTTAAAATAAAAATAAAACAGATTGAGAAAACCAAAATCCAACATGTGCATAAATGTAACATATCAAACAGGAATGAGATCATTTACTTGACTGAAAAATGAAACTTATTTAAGGAAACATAATATGAGTGTTTCAACACATTTATTCTGATAATAATAAAAACAGTTCTGTTGCTGCTACACGTGATAAACATTTGACAAGGTTACCGGGAGCAGCTCCAACAGCAGCTACGCCTGCGAGGCCTTGGTGGCAACAAAAAAGTGCACTTCTATAATATGATGGTTTCCCTGTGATCTGTAAACAGGCTTTATTTATCTAATATTACAATACCATATCTAAAATAATTAGTGGCACCATGGTAATAACTATCAGTACATGGTCACCACGCAGTGCGTTTCTGTGCAGGACCCTGCTACACAGACGCGATGACGATTAAAGTAGAGTTACTCATTACTGTTGATTTTGCTGTGACAGCAAAAACAGAGTGGTATGTAAACAACATGACAGGTTTAAAGCCACACTCCAAATGTGCCTCATGCTCCTCTGATAGCGTGTGAACAGTTAATTTAGTCGCAGGTTGTGCTGGTACTCGGCAGTGCAGAGGGTGACCACCGGGTGGGCGTGATGGGTGGGGGAGAGGGGAGTGAAGGGGATGTGGAGTCGGGGTGGGAAAGGGTGCGTTACTGGTGGGACATGGGACCTGGTGATGAATAGCTGACACAGGACTACAGGGACAGAGCACTGTCAAGCTGTCAAACCAGTCCCAGTCACACACACTGGGAATGCTAATTAGACATGTGCATAATGTGTGTGCGTGGGTGACAGTGACTGTCCGTGTTATAGGTGACATAAGCAATTATGTATGGCCCTGGTGGGTGAGGGGAAAAAGGAAATTCCTCCCTCCCCCCTCCACACACAAGGGAACACTATAGCTAATGATAAAAAAACACAGGCCCCAAACTCCCTGTGTTAATAAGTGAATCTATATTAAGTCTTGATCATTTACAAGGACGCGCACCCATAGTTTGAATTATGGATATGATGCCGG
>NC_046615.1:6873830-6903830 GCF_900324465.2 Anabas testudineus
GAACACTACAGATGAAAGTTACCACGGTGGAAAAACTTGTGCAACAGTGACAAAAAGTACACTCTCACCCTCACGTTGCAGTGGTGCAACCATACATTAGTCTGCGGCCTTGTTGTTGTCATAAAGAGCTGCCGCCGATGTGACCTCTGAGGGGCCGCACAGAACTACACTCAGATACGTTCCTCATTTTGGTGCTGAGCGCTGAGCTAAACAACATGCTCTGTACTGAAAGAGCACATGTTAAATTTCACCATTAAGCTGCAGCGATGACTGTTATCAGGGCGATTTGAGACACAAGAGGAATCTTTTCTCCTGATTCCTCTGTTGTGCTGTCACAATAGTTCTTTTCATCTTATCATTCATCTAATAAAATAGGGAAAATACTTGAGTAGATATCAAGATAAAGTCACGTTAATGGCTGCTTTCCACCTTTTCTTACATAGTGTGGCGGTAGAGTGATAAACAAGCAGCACAGACATTAAGAAACTCTGGTGCCGTATAACAGTAAATGAGTTTAGAGAGTGTGTAGAATACATGTCTGGCTTTACCGTCGCACACAGAGTGTTCACTGTGTCCATCATGTTGGCACAGAGAGTGTGTGTGTGTGTGTGAGTGTGTGCCATGTTTTACACTCATCATGGAAACCAAATACTGCTTACGTTGTGGGAACCACATGAGCAAATCACTACATTTTAGTGGAGTGGACCAAGTGACGACTTGGTTCAAGATTAGAATTATGTTTAAGGTTATGTGAGGTTAGGGGAAGTCAGTGTAAATAACTATGAAGATGATAAAAATAAAGGCATGTATGACAGACAACCATTAGTGCTTGGCATGTGGGATTAGCTGTTTCTGCTCAACTACCCAGACTTTCTTCAGATTAACCCTGCCTCATCCCCTAATCCAAGAGACAGGGTGAGATTAGAACCCCAGCCTGCTAAAAAAAAAAGAAATTAGGGGACACAAGGGGACACAACTGTCACAAAGAGGGTGTGATGAAAAAGAGGAGGGGGTGTGAGATGCAAAAATGAGAGGCAGAGACTGAGTAATGGTGAAAAGAAGGATTTACAGGAGCATAAAACAGTAGAAAGAAAGAAAGAGGAGAGAAAATGAGGACAAGTGAAAAATAAGATGACACTGGGGGCTGGAGGAGAGTACCCATTTATCACCAAGACACTTAGTACACACACACACACACACACACACACACACACACGTTTGATATAAAAATAACACCGAGACTAGCAGCTTTCTTCACACCCCAGCATGGCTGTGAGCTGAAGGGAGAAGTGTTCGCGCTGCAGTTTACAGCATCACCCCTCACGTTCGCGCTGCATATCATCATCGTCTTAAAATTCACTTCACTGCGGCCAGACTTTCTCGAAAGACGCCGAAGATCTCGCCAGATTTGAGCCAACTTTAGAAAGGATTGAAGGGCTCCGCTCTCATTGCGATATTGACTTGCAAATGCAAATTGCGCTCCGCTCTCTCAGCCCGCTGCGAATCAGAGGTGGCGACTGCAGCTACAAAGCTGCGCGTCTTAACAGGGCCTGTGGCAGCGCCACCTCCCACACTTCGCAAGACGTCAGTGATGAAGGCGAATAATAATGGACTGGCTGCATCAATGGCAGCACCAATAAAGACACACAGGAAACCACAGGACATGAACAACCTTCACGTATCCAAACAGCACGAGTGATCTGCAAAAAGAACCTCGCCTGTTAATTGAAGCCGATGTTTGATGTGGAGCTATGAAAACAAGAAAAATGAAGCTTCCTACCTCGGGAGTGTTCGATTTTCACCGCCACGCAGGCCTCCTCGTCGGCGTTCTTAGACTGGAAGCACACAGCTTTGTCTTTTCTGTCTGCAAAACCAAAACACAAGGTTCACTATAAAAAGGAACTCACACACTTGTATTAGAACACGAGCAAACTAGAGAGCTGGAGGATATTTTAATGCTTGACCTGTATCTGCGGCAGGAGCTTTAAGCAGTTTTAAGCAACCACATGTATTGTTTAGGAGGAGCGCTGACTTGGTTGTACATGCAGATGAGGTGATAATGAGTATGGAGGAATATGAAGCAGGAGGAAACATGGCGTCAGCAGCTGAGGCACCATGCTGGGCATGCATGAGTTTGAAGTAGCGGCATTTATCAGGATCAGGATTTCACTTGGGTTTGTTTTGAGAATAAGAAGGAATATACCGCCCCTTGGAGACAGAAACCCTAATTAGTCTGTCTGTGATATGTAGGCCGTCGTCTGTGGGGAGAGCTAACGGTCTTTCAACACAGACATTTAATATGCACATAAAAGATTAAAGAGAAAATAGCAACTGTCGTAAAAAACAATGATGAGCTCACGTAAGTATCAGGAAGCCTCCATAACTCAGGCACAATTAAAAAGAGGTGCACACGCACACACACACACACACACACACAAACCCGTGCGCTGACTGTTTGATCCAATATGAAGCATCAATGCAGTTGCTGCCATGTTCAAGTGACAGCACAATCTAACAGACGCACAGCGGTGCAAATTAAAGTGGAGATGACTACGCTGTGTGTTCCCCCTCTATTCAACGATGTGTTGACAATGTTGACAATGACAGCAGCTACAGTGAGAAAGATACTGAATTATCTTTTTTATTCTGCTGTTATAGCTTGTTATGGCATCTTGGCCACGTTATTCTACATTAAGGTGTCATAGTTTGTTTTTTTCTTATATTTCTTATATTTTTTATGTGAATTACGTTAACTGTAAAGTTAACTTTAGCTGTCATTTTCATCAACAGCTGTTCCCATGAACTGGAAACCTGAACTTCTCTAGACATCACCTGAAGGAGGCGTTTGAAATAGCATGAGTGTCATGAGTCAGTTGGCCCAGGCATCGCGCTGGCATGATCCATTCACTTCCCTAGGACAAACCCTGAGTAATGTCCGACTGAACCCACGTGTGAATACTGCAGGTGTTTGTCCGGAGAATTCACAGCAAGCAAGGGGGTGTTCCCCTTCAGAGAGCCCAGTACAGTCACGTCGCTCGTGGTGTGCTGTAAACAAAACAAACTGATTTCTGCTGTGTAATTTTTGGGCCATGTCGTGTCCTTAGGGACCACTCCTCGCCAAAATCCCACCATTTCCCAAAGTAAGAATGCATCTGGCACAGACAACCTCCCGTTGTGTGCTGCATGAGTTGTACTATAACTCTTTCTAAAGCACAGCATGCATGACAGCATTGAAACATATGTTGTACCATAACACATTTTGCTCACTATCAGAAAGAAAAAAAAAAAAGAAAACACACATCAGCAGCGCTTAACTGATAACGACATGATGTAGAGTGGACAATGACGCATAATGGAAAAGTGGACAAACTCAGCATGGGGCTGTGCAAACAGATGAGAAGAGGTGCTGGTGACTGGTGTGCTTGTTTGATACATGTGTGTGAACTGGGGGAGGGAAGGTAAAATATCCTGGCTCAGGGATTAAAGAAGGGCTTTCTCCACCCACCATCTGGACTCTTCATTACAGGCTTGCCTGCTGTTCTCACACACACACACACACACACACACACACACACACACACACACACACACACACACACACACACACACACACACACACACACACACCCACACACACACACACACACACACATACCTACTTTTGAGCACATAAGTTCAACAAATATAAGCAGCTTATGAAAAGCACTACGTAGAGACAGCCTACTTACTGACATACAGCCGCCCCCAGTAGACTTGTAGTCATGTGACCATGTGGTGGTGGTCTTACTGTGTCAGCACTTATAACAGACTGACACGCTCAAAAAGAAAAGAAAATGCAACGTGCCAGGAAATCTGTGACATCATAAGGGTCGAGCGATTAGGTTCAGTGATGACTGTCAGACCTCGTCATGACAACAATTTAACTATTACAGGGTGGAAACATCATCCACGAGGAAAACCGAGGCCAGAGGTGAGAGTTTCAGTTTCTGACGTTAAGGGCTAATCTACTGGTTCAGCTACTGGCCTGACCCTAAACTTCTCCATCTGTGTTTGTGTTTTTTTTTCTTTAACAGAATAATACAGGCTTTTTGCCACAGCTGACAGAGAAACTCCAAGAAATCACATGCACATATCCACATAGAGTGATTACTGGTCAGACAAGATTTTGGGAAGTGATGCAAGGCATAGGTCATAATGAGGTCTGAATACTGAAACTCAATGTTAAAAAAAACAAAAAAAAATCTAAAAAAAAAAACAAAAAAAAAAATGCAATCCACAGTAAGTGATGGAAAATGATACTGGGAGAAATTGCAGAACTGAGAACCAAGATGCCTCATGTCTGTAAGTTCCAGTAAACACAAACTGTGCTGGTGAAAGTCATTTTAGTGGTAATAAGACATTTATGTCCATCTGCAGGATTCACAGCAAAAAAGCAGCCAAAGGTGAGTAGAGAGGCGAACGGAGCTTGATGGTATGTCAGCAAGAAACAGCAGGGATTTGGGATTTCTGGTAACAGTGCACATCAGCGTACAGTCTTCAGAGCCGAGCATACAGGATTAAAAATAATAAGCCTAAACACTAAGAAATACTGAACTAATTGAGTGGCTAGAAACAGAATATGAGTGTGTGTCGTTCGAAGGTAAGTATAAACCACCTTCACTGTCTGCTTTCAGAAGCACGTTATGAAAGACAGTTCATAGTAAAATGAAGAACGATCAAGGAGGGTGGCAAAAGACAATTCACAGTTAGAGAAAGAGTGCATGAGTGTGTGGTGTGTGTGTGTGTGTGTGTGTGTGTGTGTGTGTGTGTGTGTGTGTGTGTGTGTGTGTGTGTGTTGACAAAACAGTCCGGCAAGGAAAGAGAGATGAGGGCAGCTTAAATAGTGCAGGGACTGATCTGAACAAAATGAGCTCCAGGTGAGAGTAGGTGGGTCTAAGAGAGGGGAAACGGAATAAAGGAAACTGCAGGAAGGAGGAACATGGCGAGTGTGTGTGTGTGTGTGTGTGTGTGTGTGTGTGTGTGTGGCAGAGCCTAATCGGGTGAGTGAAAAAAGCTGAGTGTGTGTGTGTGTCTGACAGGTAGCTGAGGGCAGAGAGGAAAAGGGGACAATATAAAGCAGTCATTCAGGATGGTCAAAATAAAGCAGCACGTTGCACAGACTGAACATATTCTTATTATATGAACGGCAGCTTGGGCCGGTCAAAGGTCAGACAGAGAACCACCAGTTCTAAACATCATGAAAGATATTATTTGATAGGGGACAGGTATTTTCTCAATCTGTTCAACATCACTAATAAACACAAATATTACAGAGTTAGGGTTAGTCTGTGGCTTATGGAGCTATAGCTCGGTGTGTGGGATTGATGTCAACACAGGACAGATAAAGTCGGTTTGTGAAATTATATAAATGACCTGACAAATCAAAAAAAGTAAGATTATGTTTTATGTTTGTTAGGAGTTTTTTCTTTGCAGTATTTGGCTTCAATTTCTATTAATGGTTAATGGTTTAGTTTCTCTTCTGTATGAACTGATGAATTGTGTTTCTATGTAGTGTTAAATTTCTCTAGTGTGTATGTGTAAATGTATAAATGTATGCACAGCTGCGGTATGTGGTGAACCCCCTTTAGAACATACAATGCTTAGTCTAATGGGGATCCTGATGAAAAAAAAAAGGCAGAGCTCAGAGGCACAGTCGGGATAAAAACGCAGTCAGTTGTCTGAAAGCTTAGTAAAGACACGGGGGGAACTGTCAACTACCTAATAGCACTATAAATGGGCAGTTTGCATATGGACATTTATCATATGTACATGAAATTCAAGTAGTCGTAGTTACTTCTTCTTCTTACTTCTCATCTCATTTCATATGGCCAGTACCTTTAAAACCATATGGCCTCAGTTAAACTCAGTCATGTCAGCCATGTAGACAGCTTCCCATCCACACACAGGCTGCATGTTTTGAATGTTTTTACCATGACTGCACCAACACGACACCGATGGATACACAGGTCTAGCAGCACCTGTGTTTGTGGGTTTCTGTGTTAAAACCAACACTTCCTCCAGTCATTTTTACTTGGCGGTTCACCGATCAGTGCTCACATCTAAAGTCTCTACACAACGCTGTATTCTTGATGAGCTCTTAAGCGACCTGGCTGTTTGACAAGAAACAAACAAAAAATCACATGTCTACAATACCTGGGAGCAGTCCTCTCCAGTACAGCTGGGTTTTCCCCGCCCTGTCAAGAAAATTATTCCTATTCATCTCAAAAACTTCGCTCACTTCAGTTTTATCAGAATCTATAAGGAAATTACAACTGCTGCCAAAAGTTTCCTTGTTATCTGGTCCGAGTCTGTATTTGCCAAATCAAAACAGTCGAAGCACCTGCCCCGTCACTGTACAAACCGGTTCCCTGGAGAACAGAGTCACCAGGTGAAGGAGCGAATCGCAGGAAGGGGAGGAGGGAGAAGTCGTCCTTCAAGATGTATTTCTACCTGTCTATTTCCATGAGAGTGTTTTGAGGACTAAGTCACCGTAAAGCATGAGAAGAGAAAGTAGAAGGTGAAATCCTGTGAAAATGATCCAGTATGTAAACTACATCATTTTGCTAAATAATATAACAGCTAATTACTAATCACATTTCCTACTATGATGAACCATGTTATACTTTTTTGTGCCTGAATGTATTTTCTCACTGTGTTACACAAAAGGCCCCGAAGCTCAATTTTAACCTGATCTAAATTCTGAAATATTGCAGCAGCAAATGAATATTACATACAGACATTCTGAAATTAAAAAACATAAATCACAGAGGGGGATCTGCACTCGTCATCCTATAATCATGAGAAATGGATGACATTAATATATAAAAAGCAGCTATTTCTGCCCATAAGAACACAAGAATGCAAAGTAACCTCATCTTCATTTGTATGACTGCCCTGGACTGAACTACCATTCAAATTCAACTCATAAATAATGGAAAAGGGGAGAATGTATTAATATGCCAAGTCACACCCCTTTAATCATAGTGCGGTTCACGCTGGAGATAATGTCTGTGTCTATGTGGGTGAGCGTGCTTAAAAGAGAAGGGATTGGGCTACTGAATGAGACCAGATGCGTCTGTCTCCCTTCTTCCCCCCCGTCCTTACATAATGGACAATTACCAAAGAGTTATGGTTTTCTGTCACAAACATAATAGAGTGAAAATTAAAAGACCTTGTAAAGCCTTTATGTGGTCGGGACAGCCAGATGAGACCCCCGACTCAGGCTCATAGAGTAAACATAGTAGTTCCCTCTCCGTCTAACAATTCTGTGATCATTTTGTCTATGGAGAAAAAGTCAATCAGCAGCAGGCCTCGCAGCAGACGCTGCACTGTGTTCACCAGCTTGTTGCCAACATGGTCTGTCTGCCGTTTGGTTGCTAGACAGTGGACATGTCAATCGTCTGCTTTAGCTAGAAACACGTGATCCAAAACTGCAGAGTGTGTCCTGTAAAAGCAAATGAATGAGCAACAAGGTGCTAAAAAGCTCTTGAAATTGTGGGTGATCATTCTCTGTGGGTTCATCAGCACATTGTGCGCTACACTGCACACAGTCATTTAAGCCGCTGTTAATGTAAAACATTGATTAGTGCAGCTTTTTAGATTAGTTCTTGTAAAATACAAGTCCTCCTCATCTTCTTTTCCACATTCATTTCATTTTCCACGTCCCACTAACTTAAACATGAGCCCCATAGAACTCATACATCATGCACAGATGTCACCTATACCCTCACTGGTTCCCAGCGCAGCCTCTCCGCAGCCACAGCATGTGAAGACAAGCTTTTAGCATGATATGAACATGCTCTCTGGCCCATATCTAATGAGGGCAGGTCGAGTTGGCAACTTGCTGTGCTTTGAGCCTGAACCACTTCCTGTTCATACTTAATAGGCAAATAGGAGGGAAAGTTACATTCTTAAATGTGCACTGGATTTCAAACACCAGACGCAGTATTTGGTTCCATAACTGATCTAATTAGACATTAAACCTTGAGTGGATTTGATAAAAACTCAGAGAAAGTGAGCGATCAGACTCTCACAGTTCAGATCCAAACAGCAGTGTAGAGATAGCAGACCCTAAACGCTGGGCACTGCGAAAGCGATCGATTTTTGGAGTGAGTATGAGATAACATCGAACAGTCATTCTCTCTTCCTCTATCGCTCACCCGACCCCATCCCCCCGACCATACCTCTTTTCTTTCCTCTGCCGGCCAGTTGTCCCTTTCTTTATGTTTACCTTCTTTGTCCTTCTGCTCTCTCAATCTCCTCCTCCAACCCCGTGTGTGACCTGCCATTTTACCTTGGAAAACAGATCACAGCTGCCGGGCACCAACTCCCTAACGTGTCAATCAATACCGATACCAATACTGTTCGTCCAATCCCCGCGTCTCACTGGGCCCCTGCAGAGCTGGTGCGCTCCCAAGTGAACAACAGTGCTTATTCACTGTCTGCCCTTTTATGATAAGACTGAATCAAATGGATTTGAAATGTCTGACAGATTAAGTGAAGATATGTGGTGAGTGACCTATATCCAGTATAAAAGACCGTTACTCTGTTTGTGTGTAGAAGGAAAACCAATCAGCATGTGTCTATAAAAAGTAATAAATCCCAGAAAACCAGCTGCAATCTCATATTTGTGTTAATTCAGTGAGGTTGAACCCTGCAGAGCCACATGCCCCGAGGGTATTTCTTTCCTACAATCTTGCCGTTTCCATCCTATGCCAGGGCAGTCCAGTGTTGCCACAAATAACAAATTTCCATCAGCTCGGGCAAAAGTAGATGACTTCCTGAGGATCAAAATATAGCTCCATCTTTAAAAATAGCCACATGAGAAATTCTCACACACACTGTTGCTGATGAATAAGTTTTTATTGCTCATCTCATGCTGCTGCCTACATGTCCTGTGTAATGCTAAAAGAACAGCAGTGCACTTTCAAATTGCCTAATGCACAATGTTAAGAGGCAAACGACCACAACAGATGCCTTGTGCACAGAAGGAGTGACGGCGCACAGCATTTCTGAAAGGTCACGTTGGACGAATATATTGCATACATAACAGAAGCTGATTTACTGTTATGCAATGAGTGAATTCTTTGCGGGGATGATCGTGGCAAGATCGTTGCATTGTTTGTCGTCAAAATACAGTCAGATACAGTCAGAACTTTGATTGAAACTTTGACCTAACCTAGTTAAACTCTGGATCTCTGCACATGTTAAAGAGGCAATGAGAGCAATACTACATTTGGAGGATGGCGCCTTTTGAAAACCAGGAAATACAAGAGCAAAAGTGCAATAAATTTATAAAGCATACGCTGGAAATGCTATCATGTAATGTTAATAAGCTTACCATAAAGAAGCATAACATTACATTCAAAGGCAAAAGAGTATCTGATACCTTGCACACAGAAATGAGGACGCTGCTGCTATCTTATAGGGCAGCAACTCTAAATTCATCTTTATTAGATTTGGGGATGTGCAAAAGCAATCAACTCCAATCACATAGGTAATGACTTAAATAATTAAACTACAGACCAATATAACATATAATATAGTGCAATAATGTCTCCTTGTCAAAGTAACCTAGATATCCCAATAGGGTTATAACAGAATGAACTAACTAACTAGCTCTATCCTGCAAAACAAGAACAGTGTTACTTCATTTGTCAAGATCCTGACCTTTTCTGAAATAGCGCTTAGCCTTTCTTTTCATCACAACATCCTTGTTTGTACTGATATAGAGCATGTTTCATACCATTCGATGCTTTGTACAAGAACGGAAAGCAACATAGCCTCAGTGCTCAGCAAAAGATCAGATAAACCCAGAAGATTATAGTTTCAATTAAAATACTCCTGATGTATTCCTTCTTTTGATCTGTCTTGGAAACAGTAACCAACGGAGACTCATTAATTAACAGATTTGATCCACCGCATTATGGATGAAGTAAATAGATGCTGACTGTAACGCCAATCAAACAGAATGGGTCAAGACTTGGCCCTCAATCAGGACCATTGTGCTCAGCATGAATGAGCCCTTCTGAGTTGAGGGACTGCAGAGCTGGAATGCACAGAAAACCCTGCGATCCTGAAAGCCAGTCTGTAAACGAGTCTGGAGCCAAGGCTGGGGCATTAATGAAGCAGAACGAGAGAGAGAGAGAGAGAGAGAGAGAGAGAGCATGACGCAAACTTCCTCTTTAACCGAACAAGCTTGAATTGAAGTTGTTTTCTCCTCTTCCTCATTTTTCGACACCATGTTTGTCAAAAGCCATCTCTCAAAATGGATCTGCACGCTCCACAGTGCACGTGAACTCAAGTCACCTGATCTACTGTGTGAGTTTGCATCTGCACTCACCACGTACATAGCCCTTAATCTGACACATCCTGCTGGAGTAGAGTGTCAAACTGGATCAGCATTTCTGGTGTGTGTCATGGGAGGCTCCGCTGAAAGACAAGCCACTGCGCACACAGAAGACAAAATGACAAGATGATCGGCCGCCACAACTCGTAGCAGCGATGCCTGTGCACGGCAATGAGGCAGCACTTTTACTTTGGGCACTTACAGAATAAGAACCTATAATCAGGCAAGACGAGAAATGAAGGAGAGAGAGGAAGAAGGCAGGCAAGGTGAGATACATGCTGTAATGACGAAGCCGCACCTGCTGACAGAGCAAATCACAGATACTGACCAACAGGGGAGAATTATTCCAACCATGCCACCCCAAGGTTTCTTTGAATCCCATTTTGTTCTGTTCTGTCGTTGTATGGAAGTTAATATTCACTATGATAAAGCTCTTAGCGCTCCTTCCTCCTTTTAGCTTCCCTTTAGAAACTACCTGCTCTCCCCTTGAAGTGCCAGTCGGGTCACATCATGGATGATCCTGCCTTTATGACCTGCAAGCTCAAATGTAGCTGTTGTTTCTCAGGTATTTGTCACATTTTGATTTCATTAGACGGCACAAGGCGAAGACTAAGGGAGAGTTTACATGTGCCTTTGCCCACTTAGCCTTCATGTCCTCCAGAGCGTGCTACTGTGAGACCTGTGATCCAAGCTTACCGGCTCACACATTGGCACTCGATTCATTAAGGTTGGTCGAGCCCTGATCTTCTGCATACCATGGAAAATCTTTATTGCAGAAGCCACACGTCTCCTCGAAAAATCCCCCTGACTCATTTCTATTTGACCCACAGAAGCCTCTCCACTTGTGAACAACAACAAGAAGAAGAAGACGGCTCTCAACGCCTTCCTTGGATTCCAAGCTGGGGATTTGCTACAGGGACTTGCTTGATGCCTGCATGTATGGGAAACTGGGCCTCAGCGAGTGAAAGGCAGGCTCCACAGAAAATATGCTGCTGCAGATAAAGTTAATAGTGCAGTGAAAGCTAAAATAACTAACAGTTAGTGAACACAGCAGGGGGGGGTGACACGGTGACATGGAGTTAAGAGATGAAAAGCAGGAGGCGTATTTTCTCATGTATGTGTTTTGATAAGACAAAGCCGTTATTTTAACTATTTATGGTTTTATGAAATATTTACTAAGCTGCTGCTCTGATGTGAGGAATAAGGATGGAGTGCAGCATCTGCCTCCTATGTGTCATTAAGAGATTAGATTACAGCTGTAATGACAAGGTGACTTCGAATCAGAGTTTCGTCTGTGAGAGGCAAATACAAACAGTCTGTGATTTACACTCACACACACACACACACACACACACACGGGCACCCTCTTATACACACACAGACTTGCATATTTTCCCACAGTTCACTGTGGACAGCTGAGGCCGATTACGCCAATCATTGCAAACAGAGTTAACTGAAATCCACAGCAGTAGCGTCTACTTTTGCAAGCATGTATGTGTGTGTGTGTGTGTGTGTGTGTGTGTGAGTTGCAGATCTGTAGTGCATATCTTGAGACAGCCTGCCGCTGAGAGGCTCAGTCAACAACGCCTTAAGGAAAATTAATAGTCTCCTCCAGCCGATACAGCTCCCACTGCTTAGAGCACCCACAGGGCTCACATACACGCACACACACATGCAGAACCACGGCTGCCGCACTTTAATACAACACCCGTCAGAGGTGCATCCTGTGGTGAGATCTAGGGTTTGGCTTATGTGATGTGCACTCCTTCCTTTGTTAACCATCACCCTCAGCAGGCGACGTGTTTCTCTGTGTGTCAGTGGAATAGCGCTTCGGTGTCTCTGTGGTCACCCGCATTTTGTCTTTCAGGTCTGCTAACCCAACGCCCTACAGCTGCATCGTGCACTGTGCGGACACGGTGTGGCTGGGCCGAACGCTACGGCAGTCTAGAAAGAGAAGAAGCACCAACCTGAAGTGGAGTCCAGTGAAGAAATTAAAATCCACACTGTTAGACTGAAGTGAAGAGACCTCTCCCTCCTCTCCTCTCCTCTCTCTCTCTCTCTCTCTCTCTGCGCTCTGTCGCTCGCGCTGGCAGTTTCAGGCGTGTGTTAAACTGCTGCCTCGCTGCATTGGTTGCATCCTTTCCTTCCCCCTCTCTCTCTCTCTCTCTCTCTCTCTCTCACTAACACACACTTGGACAGTCAGTGACAGACTGACTCGCCCTTTCGCTCAACCTCCCGTCTTCACACCCCTCTCTCTCTCTCTCTCTCTTTTACCCTTTCTTCGTTGCTGCGTCTTTCTCTCTACAGCGACTGAAGATAATCACATTCCAGCGGAGATGGGGCATATGGTGGGGGGTGCGACCCCAGAGTACAGCCCACTCTGTGTGCGAGTGTGTCGCACGGACAATCAGTCCTATTGTGTTGCATGAGGGGAGGGCCAGCGAGAGGGGAAGAAGCCAATGGCCACACTCTGCTGTCCCTGCTGCTGCTGGTGGCTATAGCATGTATGGATGCTGACTGTGACACAAAACAACCCCCACCAGGGGAGGGGGGGGGGGGGGGCACGCATAAAAAAGGCAAGACATCTGGAGAGATAGATGATGAAGAATTGATCTGTCCGTCTGAGCATAGAAGCAGAGGTCCACACAACCTCAGCTATCATTCGTCATCTTCAGTGTCTCTCAGTGGCTTCTTCCAGGGTTCACACTGAGCAGCACAACACAGGTTGGAGGCAGTGGAAATGAAATCCACCCACTCATTTCCCATGACAACCGACCAAATCAGAGGCTGCACACTCCCAAGAGGGAAAACATGGAGAAATATTTACATGGAACCAGAAGTAAAAGAAAAAAGGATATGTTTGAAACAGATACAGACGATAACCTTTATCACCCATACAAGTCAGACAATCTATGGTCCTAGTGGCAAAATCTAGGAATTGCTGAAGATCAAAGAAATTTCGTTCAGTTTCAAGTCACTTCCTCTTTTTAAAATATGATAATTATGGAAAGTGTTGCAGCACTCAAGTCCAATCCAAGTGTCAAGTCTGACCAACTCAGGATCAAGTTGAGAATGTACAACTCTTGTGTAAACTTCTCAAATGCCCCATTTCATGAACTAATATTTTTTTTATTTTTTTTTTTTTTTGCTTGATGACAAAGCACTTGATGTGATGAGAAAGAGCGTTCGGTGGCTCTCACACAGTAAAAGCAACCTACAAGTGTTACAGTGGCACAGAGAAGCGTTCCACCACTTTATTAAGACACATGTCTGCATTATTTACGTCAAGGAGCTTCACTCTCTCTCTTTTCTAATCACCTTTTAATCTAACCTCCTGTTAATCCTTAGTTTTTTTTAAAAATCGACTCTTCTAACACCCCAATTTCTAAATGTTTTACCACAGCTGGAAATTCGGCTTGGGATCTGGGATTATCTGAATAATGATTTTGCATGCCCTTTACTGTTAACCCTTTACAGGCAGTACTGGACACCAAGGCCAATTAGTGAAATCCATGCAGCTGACATGTTCACAGCCTACACTAGTAGTCTCACACATAGCTTAAAACACCCAGTCTGTGCACGCCTCATTACACATCAGTATAATTAGTGACCACAAGGTAGACAGAGCGATAACTACATCCAGGCCTCACTGCTGTGCAGCCTGCTCTGTGTACCATACATCTGTGTGAAAACAACAGACAGGAAATCAGGGTGTTACAGAAATAACTAGGTGTGTGCTCTGTTTCTGCCTGGCCATTTACTGCAGAGCAACTGCAGCCACGCAAAGACATGTCATTTACACACACAAAAACGCATGAGGGTCCATGCTCCTAGCTCAATTTTTAGGACGTACAAAATAGCAACAGTTAATAATCTGCCACTAATGAGCAGTCAGGCGAGCAAAGAGCAGTTTTAAGTTAGGATTTCTTCTCTTTTGGTAGAGCCCAACCACCTTCCTGCACCAAATGTCTTCAACACTATACTGTCGATACAAATCATATTACTGTCACAGCTGGAGTTACTGAGTGTTTGTGTAACGAGTTGCTGCCCAATGTCTGTTAATGAGTGTTTAGGTTTGATAAACCTTATGAGCCAAATAGGCTTGTGTGTCATTGAATACTGTTTTGTTGATGATGTGTAATGTGATGTGTAAACACTGTTCAAAAAAAGCAGAATAGAAACATCAGCAGCTATTTCAACAGCAGGACGTGATTGCATGGCTGTTTACTTGCATGTAACTATGCTAATTCTACACCTATGAGCCATAACATTAAATCCACCTGGTGGTTTTATTAATTTTGGGGGTGGACAGGGGAAAAGTGTAAAGCTCAACAGGTTTCAGAACACACAGAACATGTGGCTGTGTAGCTGCAGATCGGTCAGAGTACCCATGTTGACCTCTGTCCACCGCAGTCAGTGCGTAGCTCTATTTAGAATATTAGTTGAACAGTTCAAGTCAATGTTACATAAATCTAAACATAGTATAATATGGTAAATGTGTTTGCATCTAAGGATAGAAACATTAACTCAGGACATAATTAAGCAGTGCAGCTAGTGTCCTAACCAACAGTTATAAAAGAGCATATTTAAAGAAACTCTCTGTAACAGTGTAACAGCGTTTCCTAATGTGCCGCCTACGTCAGCGTTTTGCCTAATTGGTGCTAATTCAGTTACAAACTTGCAGAATCCAAATAACGTCAGTGAGTCTGCTGCGATATTTGAGAGTAAATGTGACAAAACATGAGTAAGAAATAATTTTGGTTATTTAGGAAGAAAAACGCATCTATCCTCTTAAAATGAATGTTTCACAGTCATATTTAACAGGAAATTAGTCTTGGGTGCGGTGACCATTCGGATGTTTTGTTAGAAAAACAGACCTTATAGCCAACACAATTGATTATTATCAGCAAAATGTCCTATTGTTCTCATGACAACTAAAATATTACTTTTCCACCAGTGATTAATGTGCCTGTTGTACGTATTCACCATAACAAATATTATGTATTCGCTTTACAATTTGCATTTTGTCATATGAGGTATATATTCAGGTATTTCCACCGTGCATGAAGTCGGCTCACAAATCCATGGATTTTATTTACACTGGGTTCATGCACAGAATGCACACGCACACACACACACACACACACACACACACACACACACACACACACACACACACACACACACACACACACACACACACACGCACACACCAGGAGGTAGACAAATTAATACAAAGACAGACTAACTCACAAATACACATCACATTGCATCAGAAATGCAATCAAACACTTTATCCACACAGCCACAGATCAGTCTGTTGTCGCACACTGTGAATGTTAGCTTAGAGAATCCTCCCTGAATCTCTCCACACACATGCAAAGTAAGGAAACGCACATGTTTAAAACACAAAGACAGTGACACTCTATGGCTATGACGAACAGAACTCAATAACTGGAAAACAGAGCTGCTAAATGAATATTTAAATCATGCATTTGGTCCATAATTTAGACTCATATTTATTAAATCCAATTAACAATTCATCTCAGAATCATGTCATTGTTGGGATTTCTCCGCCTCGCATTCGCCAAGTCTCACATTCTCTGCCAAGATGTGAGGAGACTTGGCAATTTGCATAAAATCTGCTATCTTCAGACAATTCCTTCCATTTAATTAAAAGTGTTTTGGGCAGTGGGTAATTCCTAGACATGGATTGAGCCTATTAAACCTCTCATTGTGATCCATATTGAATTTCTGAAACCCTTTAGGTTTCACAGGGATGGCGGACAGATTAGGCTTGCAGGAAAACATATTAACATTATTTAATGTTTCCCATTCCCTAACTCTAAATCTAAGCATAATTACCAGACATGTTCCTTTTAAATGGCTTCATCCTATTGTGTCACACTGTGCTACTATATTATAAATCACTATTAGTCTCAATTGAGAACATCACAACTCTTTTATCTTTTTTTAACCCTACTACCAAGAATGTAACCACAAAATATATGTGCATATATTTTTCCCCTCATGCCTCACTACCTTCCTCCCACTCATCACAGACACACACACACTGCCCACCTCACACTTTTTTCCACCTCGTTGCTGCTGCAGCTGGTGTTTCTCTTACCATCTCCCCTTTCTCTCTCTAGCATCCACCTACCACTCTGTTACTATATTGCATCTCTTTTCACCAACCACGTCTTTCTTTCCTGTGTGGCCTGAGAGAAGAGGAGAGCAGCATGCCTTCGGGCCATTACCCACAACATCTCCATAAGCACAGAGCTGTGGGCCTCCCACACACACACACATCATTAATTAAACCCACATCCCTTGAAATGCATGCACATGTGCATGTTTTCCAACACACACACACACACACACACACTGCCTTCAAGCCCCCACTGTTTTCATTGACCCCCCCCTCCTCCTCGTGGTGCACACTGTGCACATTATGAAGGTCAATGAGGAATGATGGGTATTGTCTACAGACACACGTGTTTATAGGCACAAAAGATCAAAAGCTACAAAGCCACAGAAGACAAGGGACAAAAGCAAATGTTATGTTTCAACAGCACAGATGTCAGGAGATATATCTGAGATATCAATATGCTAAGGAAGAGACCAGCTGGACTGAG
Organism: Anabas testudineus; assembly: GCF_900324465.2. Lineage (NCBI taxonomy): Eukaryota > Metazoa > Chordata > Actinopteri > Anabantiformes > Anabantidae > Anabas > Anabas testudineus. The sequence goes on from NC_046615.1 coordinate 6,890,856, forward strand.
TTGGTGCTGAGCAGCGGTGTGGTATGGATACTAATAACTAGACACAGTTCGTTTATTGGGAGTGTTTGAAAAGCACCTCAGCACAGAAGACACTTAGATGCTCTCATTATCCACGTTATCGTTCTCGTTGTTCCCTTCAGTAAACACACAGATTAAATCCCAAACCCCCCGAGAATTAACAACAGAACTTCTGAAGGGAGACTGATAAGTATCTCATTATTTATAAGTGTGTTTATAAGAGTGTGTATGAGAATGAGTTTTGGTTATATTCTAAAATAAAAGTACTATTTAATAATACTTTTAAATCCAGTATTGTCTAGTTTAGAATGTACAATACTCACCTGCTTGAATTACTATCCTGTGCAGATAATAGAAATCACACCCGGCTGACAGTATTGACTGCGTTCCCACTACATCATTTAACACCCTAACAGAGCACTCATGTTACACGCTGGACTGATCGGGTGCTATGTTCTGACTGATGACGGGTAACATGGGAGGCTTTGATTACATCTAATGTACGTACTGAGTGGGGCATCGACATCTTTAACCGTCAAGTCATACACGAGCACCATGCTGACATTAGCTTTTATAATCATATATTATATAAACAAACACAATCACACTGAATAAAACAATGAATTAATTGGCCGTGCTCAGTGTAAATAACAATACTTATGATGACTGAAATTCAATTAGAAGCTCCAGTTTCAGTGTCCCTGGTGTTGTTCATGCTGTTTCACTGTCACGTTTTCACGCTTTACTGGGATACACACTGTTCTGATTGACTGTTGTCGCCTGACAGTGGCAAGAACCACAGTCAGGGTTTACTTTAGATCGGCTGACAGGATTTGTGACAGCAAGCCCTCAGGTGGACACAGCTGAAATTGCAGCTACTTTAGTTCCAGAAAGCAACATTTCCCGTTCAGTTTTCAATACATCAATAGTAAATTCTCTTCTGATAAAATTGGTTATAGATAAAATTAAAACATATACATGTCTGTGTCTGAAAAGCTGACCTGAAAAGTAAAAGCACATAAGTGAATGCTCTCGACAATGATAGAGATATTTAATGGGCTAGCTACGCTGGTATAAATGGTATAGAAATATTAAATTAATAGAGATTACTGGCAACCTGTGCGACATGTATGTGTGAGCTGTGTTTGTCAGGGTGGAGCCAGAGAAAGACTTTTATAAAATACAGTCAGTGAATCAGGAACACGGAAAACGAACTAAATGGTGTTTGAAGCACCTGAATATCACACTCCAGGAGTTCTCCATGTTAGTCTGGATACAATATAAAGAGGTTTTCCCTGTTTACTTTTTACTTGTTAAAGAATATACATATATGTATGAGCATATGTCTTAAGTGTATCCTTGTGAGAAATGCCTTACTCATGGATATTATTAGTGCGTGAGAATGCATGACTTGTCACACGTCAGTGACACCACCTGAGCATGATGTCAGGAATCAGGCATGGCAGGAATGCTGCCCAATGGAGAGAGAGAAAAGCAACAGAGAAAATTTAATTATATAACGGCTACAGTGTTACACAGTGTTGTACAGAAATGGTGGTAAAGATAAAAACAATGCTCTGAGAGCGATTTACAGTGAGAGTAAAACTCATAGAATATCCTGATTGTACTCAATCCATCCATAATCTATACTGTTTACTCTGTTAAAGCCGATCCCAACTCTCACTGGGCTGGCACAGAGGCACAGACAAGCATTCATGCTCAGATTGCACATGGGCAATTTAAAGTGACAAATTAATAAAAGCACCATGTATTTGGATTACTGTATAAGTAGAGTCAAGTCTTCCTGTGACGTAGGAGTACCACAGAAAAAGAAAAAAACTAAGTCACACAGTCCCATGATCAAGAATCTATTCATACTTCAGGAATTCTGAATCATTTTCCAAAATACCTTGTCATCATGAAACCTTTGGTCAATACGAAAGCAACAAAAGACAAAGAGTCAACAGGAGGTCGTTAAGTATCATCCCCTGCATCATGATCGAGACAAAATTCAATATCACACTGGACAGTAGTGTGATACGTTTCAGGGCTGCATTGTTAGGAAGACAGATGCACTTACAGACACATGCAGGCTCTGTTATTAATGGCCAAAAGGTGTTCATACAAAATCTAACGATGATGACGACGACGCTTTGAAGAATAACAGGGTCCGAGCTGCAGTTCAGTTCGCTGTATTCATGCAGTGACTGTGTGATGCTTTTCTTTTACAGCTGTTGGGCCTCACACACACTCACACACACACACACACACACACACACACACACACACCCTTTATCAAGCCGGACAGCTGACACTGTCCACTGTTGGACAGTCGTGAACACATGGCCTTCAGTAAAACAAAAGGCACAAAAGGAGAAAACCCCGGGACCTTCCCATAACACGTTACATCTGTTATCACGCTTCATCGGTTAAAGCATACTGATGTGACATAAAAAAATATAAATTGATCCACATTGAAAAAAGTTTCTTTGTAAAACAGCAAAGAACTGAATGAGTTTCAGCAGCTTGTTAAATGAAATATTGCTTCACTCAACTGTGCCATGTGATTTTAATATGATCCTAATTTTGTTTTCACTGGTTTTCATAGATACATAAACAAAATACTTCTGCATTATCTGTTTTATTACCATATTACTACCCATTATTAAAACTTATTACTCCCCAAATGCTCACACCTTAAACAAACAACAACCGCTAAATGTAACTTTGGTGATTATCTGTAAGACAAACACTCTCCAACTTTTATGACTATACCTTCCATGGAAATGGACCTGATGCGAGCGCACTGATACTGACAAGTTGTGCCACTTGTCACTTGACAGTAACTACTTATGACACCCTCTCCCACATTGAAACAATGCGCGTGGTGAAACGACCTGATCCTGCTGGTGTTCCCAGCCTTTTCCTTCCTGCCAATGAGAATGAAAGCAGAATGCCTCGCACTGTTTCCTCTCCCATTTCTATTAAATACGGGTGACTCACCCCCAGCTCAGCGACAATACACACCACCCAAAGATAGCTGCACAGTTGAGGGGTTACAATGTTAAAACACACACATACATACACTTGTAATGGCCTACTACAGAGCAAACACACACACAACACAAGCTCAGTTGGGTAATGGGCCATCAGGGACGTTGCCAAAAGGCCAGAGTGGCTGGAAGAGGGTCTTAAGAGGGGGAGCTGGTTCCCAGGCCCCTGAGAACAAAACAGTCTTTTTTTCCGCCGTAGTGGATTTAAATTCACTCTCTCCCTCTTCTGTAACGCTGCCCAGCAGCAGGCCCATCCGCATGGAGACCAAAACAGCAAAGACTGGTTTAAATTCCAGGGTTTAACATTTCCCAAGTTGATTTGAAATGCCAAAGAGTAATTTTAACACATTCAGTGTAAAATGTAGTTCAGTGTTGGTGTCACTTCACAGAGCTTAACACTGTTATTAGACTCTGCCCACACATGTCTGCAGATTAACTTGCTGAAATTCACTGTACAGTAACTGATACTGTGTACAATTGATCCATAATGGGGTTTGCTGCAGTTTCATTTTCACTGTAGATATGTTGACACTGTATCGAGTGAAACTAACACTACCCCAACAGTGAAACATGCAACTTTGAACAGTTTTATTTTTGCCTGCAGTGTTCATTTAACTCTGGAGAAAGTGGTGCTATCTTAACTCTCTACTACTACTACTGCAGATGAAAGACTTCAACAAACCACCTGGTCCAAGGGAACAGCAAAAGATCCGCAGAGCAGAAAATAAATGCTGTACACGGGAGAGCAGCCAGGTGATAATTTTAGAGAATGGATCCTCTCTGATGGCTCTCTGTAGACAACAGACGCCAGTCAAACAAGGAGAACAGAGCCACAGGGATGAAACAAGTCAAGGGAATATTTTATGGTAAGGAAAGATGAGTCACCAGTTAATATTTGGGAAAGGATGAGCACTGCTTTTCATCATTAACTAGAATGATCGAAGCCAAATATTTGAGTCTCCAAATCTTACCATAGCAGCAGAGCAGACACATCTTTGTGTTTTTACCTTTCCGGCTCCAAAACCAGTATTTGCGCCTTCGTTTCATTGTCAGTCCAGTGTCTTTTATTTTCAAAAAGAAGAAGAAGAAAAAAAAAAGAGGAAAAAACAACCCAAGACCTGCTCCTAACATATATACATCAAACAACTGACAGTGCTGATCCTCGTTGTGGTGTCCAGCCTGTCAGCATCACCTACCCGAGGCAACGTGCTTCAAACGGGACGTCCGGTAACGATTGAGCAGGTAGTCCATGATGTGTGTGAGCCAGTAGAAATGGTGGAGGGAGAAAGTGAGGTGTGTGACAGATTTGATCAAGCAAACGAACTAACAACTAGCACTACTGTAAAGCTTTAGGTGCAACAATGGTTTAAAATAACACCTCTGTTTACCACTTTCTTCCCTTCCTTCCTCCGCCTCAGCCAATGAACAAAGAGGCACAGGAGGCCCCCCCTGACATACTCTGCTGCTCAAGAGTAAAAACAAGGCACTGAAAATAAAGAGAAGTCATCCAACCACCAACATCTTTCTGTTCTGATGCAGGCAGGACGTCCTCAATTTCATAAAAGTGAGAAAAAAACGTTGGTTTAAACAGTTGCTCCACATCTTCCTCTCTGCAGCGTCACTTCTTCAAAGTGTCTCTTGGGCCCTCGCTGCCCATCAGACCACAGGTTGGAAATCTCTGTTTCTCAGCTCCACTCGGACTGAGCACGAAGGGTAATAGACGCTACAGTAAACTTCTGGGAAGAACCTCACAGGCTAACAATGCCAGTCAGGACGGGGAAACGACACACGCTGCAGTCAGGAAGTCCTGGATGGAGCACGGAAAGAAAAACATCGTCCTGGTAGAAATACAGCAGATATTTAGGCTCATAATGAGTTGGTGTGTTGGAAACCACGGTGACAGCGTCACAGTTTGCACCTCATATCAAATCAAGCTCCATAAGGTTTTCAAATGTAAGATTCCATTAAAAGACAATGTCTCCTCGATCGCTGCGTAACATAATGGTGCGTACAGAAAACACACAGCTGCTAATAAAAGAAGTGTCAACAGAGAAACTTCACATATTTCTATACAGTCTAAAAGTAGCTGACTGTTTACTCTCTCCACCTCTTTGTATATCCCACATGCTTCCGTGAGAAAGGCCCCTTTCTTCCCAGAATCATAGGAACAGTGTGTGTGTGTGTGTGTGTGTGTGCGTGTGTGTGTGTGTGTGTGTGTGTGTGTGTGCGTGTGTGTGTTACTTACAATTACACAACGGTCATTTCGTCAGCCTTCAATTTTCAAGTCAAAGTAAAATATCCCCCCCCCCAAAAAAAAAAACACTTAGAGGAAAAAGTGGTTTAATATGGACAGTTTAACAAAAGTGATAAACATAGTGATTGGTTTCCTAATTGATTTAGGACAGTGTATCAGATTATAGTGTATGTGGATGGCTGCTCTGTTGTAATCATTACATGGTGAGCATGAAGGCCCACCTGCTGGTCTGTGGGTAAAACATTTGAGAGTGTTTAACTCCACCTAGTGGCACATCGGCAAACCACCAAGCTGATCTTTAACAGTGGCGCTTGTGAAATCGACTCTGTGTAGCTGCTCACGAATATTACACACATACACACAACATTTCTGGGTTTGGCAAAATGTTTTAGCAATTTCCTGCTTTCGTGCAGTTCACCCTCACAGCGATAATCATCTAAGAAAAACAATAACTTCCTTCACACCTCCCTGCACAATCATGTTCCATACAGCAAATCGCTGTATTCAGGGGAACCATTGAAAGGAGGAAATTAAGTAAGTCTTCATTCTTTAATCCCATAAGATGTTATTTATTAACAAAAATCGACAACCTCTATTATTTTTATGACCTTTAGTTTAGTGCATTTGAACATACTATGTGCGTTTTGAACTAGGAAAGTTGCAATAATAAAATGTGGCACCTTGTTCTAAGTCTAAGTCTAACAGAAATATCTAATCCCTTGGCTGTCAAATGCTCCACTGTGTTCACCATGTAGTTTCTAACTTTGTCTGTGCAGAAAGGTTGAAGTACAATGGGCTAATAGAGATTTTTCACTGAAAACCGCTGCTTACTGTGGCTGGAGATGAGGCTGACGAGAGCGGAGAGAGTGAACCAAAAAAATTAAAGCTGCAGGCATAAAACAAAAAAACACTGGCTGGCACTGTATCAGAATACTGACACTTGGATGTTAACATTCACAGCTGAGGACAATGCAGAACTGCTAACTACTGCTAACCATGCATCTCCCCGGACTGTGGGAGGAAACCCACATGAGATTCGGGATATAAATGCAGCATATTTATTAAGTACTATAGCTTTAATTACTTAATTTTTTCTATAATTAAACCTGACACCAGTGTTCTCCGTCATAATATACGGCCCAAAATAATTTTTGCATATGTGAGAACTACATTTAGTCATTTTGCAGACGCTTTTATCCAAAGTGACTTACAAGTGAGGAAAAAGGCAAGCAAACGAAATCTAAGTCAAGGAGAAAAAACATCAAAGCAAAGTGCTATCAAAAAAGTGTTTCTGTTTCAAGAGATGTTAAGTACAAGAGAGCGGAAAAGTGCAAAGGAAGATGTGGAAGAGTTCTGTTTTCAGCCGTTTTTTAAAGATTGCAAGTGAGGTGGCTGAGCGTGCAGAGATAGGCAGCTCATTCCACCATCGTGGGATTACTGAGCTGAACAGTTTTCCTTGGTGTCGACTGTGTGGTGCTGGTACCACCAGACGCCGTTCACCGGTTGAGCGCAGTGGACGGGAGGAGATGTAGACCTGAATGATTGAACTGAGATAAGATGGAGCTGTGGAGTTGACCACTCTGTAGGCAAGAGACAGAGCTTTGAACTTGACCCTTGCAGCCACAGGAAGCCAATGCAAAGATGTGAAGAGCGGTGTGACATGAGACCTTTTTGGTTGATTGAAAATGAGGCGTGCTGCTGCATTTTGGATCATCTGTAGGGGGTTTGGTCGTGGATGGCAGTAACCCCATCATGAGATATGATCAACCATTAAGTATAGTCTTAATTGGCTACAGCTGAAACCGCCCCCTGGTAGAAACCAAACTAATTTGTGTGCCTTTGTTAGGTCAAAGGTATGAATGCTCTGTGATTACTAAGCTGAAACTACCACCAACAACAGACCAAAACTCTCTCACTACAGTTCTTAACACTTATTAAAATCCAAAATAACCACAACCGCCTTTCTAAATGAAGCAATGGGCAGTTTATCGATGCATGGCACAGAAAAGGTTGCGAACTTTAAGCCATCATCAACTGAGCTGCACAAATAAACCACTATTGCCTGAAATGAATTAAAGCCAGTAGAGGACAGTGAGATGGTTCAGCTCCGGCTGAATGGGCATCAGTGCCGCAAAACAATAGCAGCAACAGTAGGCTAGCAGGCTGCACAGCTTCTGATTCATCCAGTCCCACTGCTTCTTTCTTGGGAGATGGAAAACAATCAGCGCCTTTGTTGGAGCTGGATACAGCTGTACTCACTCCTAAGCTAAGATCACCAGCTAAGATCTACACGCACTGCTACTGTGTTTGGACTTCGAACACTAAATACATCATATCCAACATGTGAGTTATAACGAACCAGACACTTTGGCGCTACGCTGTGACGTTTATGAAGTAATGATAGCGCAACGGTTGCCTGGGAACACAACAACAAATTACAAAAGGTCAGAAACAGAAAGCCACACTTCTTACAATAGGGTTTTCAAGGAAACAGCATAATTCAACGTACACTGAAAAAGACACGACTGCACACTAATGACTTGCTGTTGTGTAACCACTTGTCCTGGATGATGGGATCAAAACAGACACGAACGATAAAGCATCTTCCTCAGCATTAAATGATGGATTAAGGATGCCTCACGAGCCGATGTGAAGCTGCTCCGGTGACCTGGAAGTATGGAGTACAGTGGCACAGTAGAAACTCTGTCTCATTAGGCATAAGTCAGATGGAGCAAACGACTACTGAAGCTCAACTTATGGTTATTTGCTTCGGTCTGTGCTTTCACTTTCACCTCGAAAACAAGACTGAAGAAGCTACTTGAACGAGCAGTGACACGTTCCAAACCAAAAGCAGAAGGTTTAGGTGTCACACTTAACTTACAGGCAGAATCAATGTGCAGAACAAGCAGCTGATGATGAGGAATACGATGTGATTCACTAACAGATAACAATCTGAGTACGCTCTCCCTGACTGCTTTACTAAAACCACCCTGTCTGATTGAGCCCAACGGTGGCACTAGCAACCAAGGGGCAAAGTTCGCATCAAACTACAGTAAGTACTACAGTAAGGATTAGCTGCCTGTTTGCACAAGCACAAAGCAGTGTAACGAGATAAGACGAAGCCATGCCAGCACCTCCTGTCTCCGTGGTTCGTGTCCAGACAGCTCACACTGACATGTGTTTAAATCTTTGTTCCCTCCTCTTTCTTGCAGTTCTGCAAACACCTATCTGACACAGATCCCAAGACTTTTTCTGATCGTCAAACTTCAGGTGTGAATTGCACAGGGATCCTGATAAGCAGCTGTTCCTGACATGGTTCCTGATCCGAGCTGTGTCCTTACCGTGCCAAGTGGTGTTTTCCAGAATGGATAAAATGCACCTCCCTGCTTGGAGGTGATTACACAACAGGCTGGGGCTTGCCTTTTGCAACCTTCATACCTGCTGAGCAGCCACTAAGTCAGCAGTGGTGTGTTAACAAGGGGCCATAATGGAGGTGTGGGCTGGAGGTGTTACAGCCTGGCAATTCCACGCTTTCCCAACCTGACTGACAAAAACCCACGATGACAGCCAATAAGTCATAACAATGAGTCACTGTGAAGCCAGGTGAGGCTGGAATCACTCAGCTCAGGGACAGGACACATGCACATATGTTTTATGAGGACTCTATAAACTATGCTCTATGTAATAAGTGCGCATAATGAATCCAAACTCCAGGGGCCACTTTTTGAAGCAGTTAAGAATTTCATCTCTTCCAGTAATTGTGAGATATGAATTCAAATGGTTTCCCCCAGCGTTTCTTGAAAACCTCACCTGCTTCTTCCGCCTCCCCTGTTTCCAGACATCGGTCTCTCCTGCGAATAGCGACCCTGTTAAAGCTCTCCATTTTTTTACGAGGCACCCGCTGCTCCAGCATCGAGACTTCTACTTAAAAAACGATTAAAATGAGTAAATAAAAAAGCGCCGAGGTCTCCTAAAAAGTTTGCTCTACCGCGTCCAGCTGCGTGATGGCAGCCCCCCTCCTCCTCGCCCCAAGCGCGCCTGGAACAAATGTGGCCATCGTGCGCAGGTAGATAACAGCAAACCTGAGAGGACGCTCCGAGAGCTGCGAACAGCTGAAGGCGTGTGGCGGCTGCCTCGGCTTCATCCAATGATTTCCCTACAATCACCTTGGTGGGAGTGTTCCCAAGCACCTCCCTCTCCCCTCCGTGCGCACCACTGCTGCTGCTGCTGCTGCTGCTGCAGACCTCCTCATTGTTACCATGTACGCACAATGGACACATTGTTGGCTCCAAGCGCACGCACCCACGCCTCTTCTTCAGTCTGAAGATAGTTGAGTAAAGTGTGCATACCCTCACGGTGGTTTTACTCCTCCCCTTCTGGCCTGAACAGGTTCATTAGGTGAAACAATGGAAGGGCAGGAGGTGAAGAGATGTGGGAGTCACACCCCTGTCAACCCCTCTTATCACCTGAAGCATGTCTTTAGGTGTGTCCAACCTGTTGGATGTGTGAATCGGGGCCTCATCTTTCTGGGGGCTGATGAAAGGGCAGCATGATAAATAGGAGACAGGTTGTGTCTAAGGCCTCCACCTCTGTTGAGCAAGGGGGTAGAATAGATGATCAGCAAATCAATTATTGCATTTAGGTTAAGATAAGGGGGAAATGTATAACCTGCCCAGGAGTAGCCTATATGTGAAATAAATGAAACTGAAATTGAAATGAAGTGTTATTTATAAAACATTTTACTATTTAATATTATTGCTTAATGTCGTAATAGTGTTGTAAATAATGTGGCCAGTTTTATGTCCTTTATACTATAATTGTTGATGTAATAATTATCCTACTACCTGTTCTCTTGATGCCACCCCCCCCCCCCCCCCCCCTCTCTTTGAACAACTGCATCTACACTAAGCATGGCCTTCACACAAATCATTAACACATCTCTCATAACAGCAAGTTTCTCACCTCTCTATATATAGATATATATATATATATATTTATATATATTTATGTTGCACTTACACCCCATGAAACTGAAACAGCTCTTTCTAGAGCACTTTATTTTACAGTTTGTCTCCTCGGCTTAGATATTTGCTTGCTTTGTATCTCACTTGTTGTAAGCCGCTTCGGATAAAAATGTCAATAACTAAATGTAAATGTAATAATAAAACATTGCACCATACTTTGCACGCTCAATATACATTGTTTCAGCTTAATCTTAAATTAAATTGCAGCCTCACGTTTTTAAATACTAGTTCTATTTATACTATATCAGCCTTATGACTGGATGTATCAAACGAAGCCACATGCAAATCCAAGGACATGTCTTTTATTCATTGGGGAAACCAATTAAACACTGTTTGAAATGGAGGCAGCTACAATTCTCTTTAAACCAGTTTTTTTCTTTCATTGGGTTAGTCTCTCTCCATCCACTGCTAGATTGTGCAACCAAAACCAAGAGAGGTGGCTCAAACACACAGACACAGACACACACACACACAGACACACACACACACACACATACACAGTAGACTATACGGCAAAAGTATGTATTCAGTTCAGGAAGCAAAAACATTCGTATTGAAGACAATGTGGGGGGGTTTAAAGATGGAGAGAATGGACTTCAATTATGCAACAAAGTCACACATCCATCTCGGTCGGTCTTAGCCCCGTTCGCCTGTCATCAAAACAGTGTTTCAAAAAGAAACATGCTGATTTTGTTAAAAGAAACTGACAGTAGTGCTGTAACCGTGCCCCCATTATCTTTTATCAAATCTGGGGACACTTGCTGTCTTCTCTTTCTTGTCAGCCTGCTGGTTAGTTCACGGTGACAGAATTGGCTGAAAGATGTGGTCAATCCCTTCAACCATATCCGTCTGGACCGGTGCTACTGTATTGCTATAACGCACAGAGCATAATTGTGCTTGGACCGTACTGCATACAGCTCAACAAGAACATGTTACGATGACAGACAAGGGTAGCTTGGAGTGCTAAAAGTATTTGATTTGAAGTTGACTGACACGATTGTTGTTGTATGGGGAACTAAGGGCAATGGTAATGACCATCATTAACCAGTGTGACCAGTACAATGAAAACGCTCACAGAGAGGACATGACAGTGACAGCAAGTCAAGAGGAGGCACACCTCTGGGGATTCCTCTGATCTTAACTAATGTTAAAAGAGGAGGTCCTTTCACGGCAAGGTCACCCACTGTAAATCTGTGCAACTCAAACGACCAAAAAAAAAAAAAAAAACACAGGCCGATGGCCCTAATCCTCATCTCAAAAACTCAGCCTCCCATCTATCCCAGTCTCTGAAGAGATCTGAGCTACGCAACAGACACAACATCATCATCAGATTCCGCTGTAAAAATAAATAGAAAATAAAAAGAGGTATAAAAAAGTGTTTATGCACATGATTCACAAAAGAAATAGTATAAAAAACACAAGTATCCGAAGAAAGACTAGTGATGTTAGAAAGGTAGTTGAAATCCACCCATCACCACCACCACAAGAAACAGTTCCTGAAATAACATATTTACCTGCATTAGTCTTTTTGCAATGTCAAACCCAATGTCCATGCACACTCCTATGTAAAAATGACATATCCGGTATATTTTGAATTACTACAGTATAGTGACGAAATCTACCTTTTTACATGTTTTAAAGTTAGACAAGTTTGAAACCTCTTTATAGACCAGTAAGAACCCGTATAAATACAACGCTCAGCCTCAGGTCTGTACTCATTTTCCTTGAATGTGAATGTGCCAAGTAGTCGGTGATCACCACAAGCAGTAAAACACGCCTTGATTTTCATCTTGAAGAATGACTAACGAACAGAAAAAAGAAAAACATTCCACTAATAAATATCCCAGAAACATGTCACCAATCAATATGTAAATAAATTATCAATTAATTATAAATAAATACTAGTAGGAATAAGGGAAGAGATTCCCATGATTTGTCTCTCTGGCGTTTGTGCCTCATTGTCTTTTTCCCAGACAGGGTGTCACTTCTGCAGAAGATGAGTGTTCTGCTGCGCTCCAGGGAACCGAGAGGCCTGTCAGGACCAGAGGTTACAGAGTTCAGTAAGCACCAAGTTGGACTGCTAGGTTGGGGCGAGTTAAAGTGATGGTACCCCCTTCTAGAGTGTCTCTGTCTCTGCTTGAATCCTACAGGTCCGAGGCCAGAACCTGGGCTGGAGAGGTGAGGTTAGGTGTCGGGTGGCTGGGTTAGCTGGGCCAGACAGTCACGAGGGTCACATGGGGAGACAAGGCTACTGCTGCTGGACACGACTGCCTGGTGTTCCCGGAGATCTGCCACAAACTTAGGACTGTAAGAGTAGGAAAGACAGAGAAGAATAAATAAGATTGAGTCAGGCGATTTAGGGGCTACAAGAAACGGTTGAAAACAGTTGTTGGAAAAATAAGGTCACACCATATAGCAACAAAAAGACTGATGTTTGCTAAAAGGAAAACTTAGACACTCAATTACATTCACTAAGAGTTGCACTAAGAGTGAGATGATATGTACAGTAAATACAACAACAACAACAGCAAGTGAGCCCAGCTCAGCATTGATGGAAACGGGGGAAACAGATAATCTGGCTCGCTCTGAAGGTATTTGCATGGATTAAATGAAGCTGATATAACAC